>NC_054560.1:2517823-2536052 GCF_017654505.1 Polyodon spathula
ATCTACTTGTTGTCTGCAGATTTGGACTACCTGTACCGATGGTTCCAGTGTGAATTACCAGCCGTGGCGGGGAGGCAGTTACTGACACACTGCGTTAAACTCAGATGTTTATTTGGTTGTCACTGTCTCTTTTTTTTTTTTCTAGGTGTGCTTTTTGCACAAGCAGCTGCCTCTTCCTCCTCTGTATCAAGCCACAGCACAGGGATTGCTGGCCTGCCTGTGTCCCACACACCTACCTCCTCCAGCAATCCATCACCTTAGCAACGGCCAAATCACTCGTGTGTGTTCCACCACAGCTAGCGCCAAACTATCTCCAATACGAAGTGCACGATCTCAGGTTAACAAGTCAAACCCAAGGTTGTTTTTTTTAAGCAGGTAGACTTCGACAGCCAAGTAGATGAAAGCCAGAGCCAGTATATTAATAATATATGCAAAAACTTGTGAATAATTTATCATGTACAGATTTTATTGAGAACAAAAAAAAAGGAAAAATGCACTGTTTTCGTTTCCACATTGAATTTCATCTACTGACTGGTTTGGGTTTGAAGTAGTAATACCATGAACCCAAACACATTAATAGTGGGGGGGGTGGGGGGGGGGGACAAAAGTTTTTCCGCTGGAGGTATTTTTCAATCTTCTCTTAACTACGCTTGGCAAAAGTATATATAAGGTTTTAAAGTAAATGTAAATATCTTCTATTTTATTCTAGTACAAAAAAAAGAACTTTAAAGTGATATATTTGTTCAGGGCATAACAAAACACCTTAATGCAGATGAGGCTTTTCAATATGGTTTTTGTGGATAGCTGAGCAAAAGGGTCTGTGAGAGATCTTTCATCACTTTCTTAACAGTAAGGCACTTTGGCAGTCTTCTGTGCTAATAATGTAAGCTGGTCAAAGTACTGCCAGCAAGACAGAAGGGGGCGCTGTGCACCCCTACATTACTGTTCTGGAAAAACCCAAGCAGGGGACTAGATTATGTTCTCAATGAAGTGGAGACAGACTCAGGACAGAGGGTGGGAGATCTTTCAGTGTATGGGATGGGTAACCAAGCCACGCTGTTGATGCTGAATCATTGGGGTGCTTTAAAACCTGACTTGACAAAGTTTTGTGATCAATCAGCAACTCCTGGTTTGAGTCTGTTTCGAACCGACTAGGGTTTTTATAAGATGTATGAGACTGTATGGCTTCAATTGATTTCTTAATGTAATTGTGGATTTCTTAATGTAATACTGGGCCTGGTAGCGGGCAGTCATTTTAGTAAGGCATTATAACAAGACCATTCTAATAACCAGGACTGGGTGCCGGTGCAATCTCCTGTCACTTTTGGCCTTGTTTTCAGGGAACAGGTCTCAAAGTTGATATTAACCAGCCCCTGCACTGTGTATCAGACAACTCTTAGTACACTAGCTAACAGATGTGTACAGAGTTTGAGTTATCTGTGTTAACAATTTTTAAAGTACAAATTCAATGCCATTCATCGTTTTCCTCTATGTATTCCAACATGTTCTGTACACGGGCCCAGTCACTTTATTAGGACCATGCTCCAGTAGTGCAGTCCAGTTTGGCTAAATGCAACGTACAGCAGCTTGATCCCATAATGCGGCCCAAGTGGATATCGGAGGGTGTTTTGTAAGGTGTATGATGGCTGGGACCTAATGTGTCTTGTGGCAAACCTCCAAATAAATGGTTTGATTGTACATATTGAGGGGTGTTCTTAATGAAGTGGCCAGGGCCTATAACTGGAAGGTGCATTACCTGTGTTTTTCTTGCACCTGTCTTTTTGTATGCAGCATCTCAGTCTGAATCTTCCCATACTATATTTATTTAAATAATGTGGCTTCTTTTCTAAATCCTCGCCTGTAGGGGGCTTGTTTGCCTCTCTCCTCTCTCCTCCACACGGTAGCTAGGGAACAGAATGTTAGTCTGGTCCTGCTTTTTATCTTGGTTTGAAACTCATCAGGAAATAATAATTATTCTCAGGGAGCTGTTGCTAGGCAGGATTCACTAAATTAGAGGAACCTGAAATGGTACTTTTTTTTTTTTTAATCAAGTAAAGGTCGTGCTTTTTCTTCAGGATGCTTCCCTATTTTCTAAGCGCACAAACACAAAGCTAGTCTGAAAACCAGCTCTCATACCACTGTCAAGTATGCTGCATTTTCGCCTAGTTTTGTCACAGTGGTCACAGCAACTAAATACAGTTTTGTTGTCAACAATCACTTCACTAGATCTTAACAGTAAAGGGGTTAGTTAACTGCTGTTAAGGCAACATATTAAATTCAGTTAAAGAAAATTGCTCGCATTCTTAACAGCGGTTCAATATACCATATAGAAGACAGTAGTTTTGCATTAAGAGACTAATATACTTTCAGTATATGAATTATATGTTAGGTTTACAGCTTTGGATCTGTTGTTGTTGCGCTGGAGACGACGAACATACTCACAGTGGTCAGAAGGACCAGGATCTTTAGAAACCTTTCAGGACAAAGGGTCACAACCTTTGACCCATCATCACCCATTGATTGATTGATTTATTTATTTTTCACCAGCATGCTTGTTGTCCCCGGTAATAATGATAAATTCAATAAATGGTACAGAGCTGATGAGTCCTGGATTTCAGTTCAGATGCTATCGGAGGTAGAGGAATGGAGCATTGATCGTTTCTCTCAGTAATGCTGATGCAGTTGACTTCTTGATCCCCAGCCCCTGCTTTTCCAAATGAGTGTTGAGTCCAGCTACAGAGAATCCACTTTCTCCAATGAGATACCATTGCAATTTCAATCTCAGGGGCAGCGTCTATTTGTAGAGTTTTGTAGCAGCGTAGGATGGTTCGACCCTCAATAGGATTTGATTCACATGGATATACCCAGGTGGGGTTTAGTCTTCAGAACAAACTGATCCTGCAATATCTTGAACACAATCTGGACTGCTTTGAATGTACTGGAAACAAGATTGGCTTGATTAATCATATTTATAATCTCATAAGTCCCAAGTTTTATCAGCAGTGGAGGGGTTCAGGGTATCCCCTTTCTTCAAAACATTTTGGACAATTATTAATCTGACCTAAATTATTAATTACATTTCAAATCAATGAAAGAAAAAGAAAGGAACAACACTGCTTAATTTAATATTATTAGAATATACAATTATGAATTACGAACCCACCAGTGAATGGAGTGCACATACAATCGTATGTTGATAATTGCAAACTTTGTTGCACCATGCAAACTGTAATCTTCCATAGCAGTTTTATTTTGAGGTTGAGGTCTTAATCTTCAAAGGGAGTTGAATTCTAGCTCTAAGAAAGGGACGGTGAAGTTGCAATCACAGATTTGCGTGTCTGCTTCTGTTTGTTCATTGTGTTTGTTAACAGCGTCGCCAGGGTGTCGTTTGTCGAAGTGCTTTGAATTTAGCTTGAAATGTTTGAGGCGCTGTACCTGGCCTGGGAACTGCATGGAATGCCAAATTTAAACCATGCCCCCCCCCCTCCCCTATTGCATATCCTTAACAATAATATCAGCTTCCCATAAGAACCTCAGTGTGTTGCATGCCTTATGAAACTATTCCTTCTCTTTCTGAACTTTTGCCCAATTTGGGGACCTCAGCAGTTGACAATCATTATGGAGACACTATTTAACGGGAGAGCATTTCTGCACTAAAATACCTTTTTTGTATTTTCTGCACATACTACTTGAACCAGCAGTCTGATTAACTCGGGCTGTCAAGCCCGTCTTGATCTGTACAGTCAAAATGTAGAGGCAGCTTTAACGCTAGCTATAGAAGACACATGTCAGCTTTCAAAGTCTCACTGGTCTGTTCAGACAGTTGTCACTGACCCAGCCTGTCAGATTTGAAGTGGAGAAATATTTCTAACAGGTTAAACGTTATCTAGCTGCTAATGTGAACTGAGACGGCTCTGCTCGACAATGGTTTTGAAATGTTTCCAGATATTTTCTGTCATTTCCCGGGCTTGGCATCTAAATGCCAGGAGCTGCTAGGCGTTTCTGGACCTGTGGAAGCATTGCTTATCATAATAAACCCCAACGCGTTCAAATAACACTGACCTTTATTATTATGAGTTCACATTGCTGTTACCTACTGAAACCAAAGAAACCCAGTGTTACCATGGTTACCAATGTTAGCTTAGGAATCCCAAACCAGGCCTTAAAGTCTAACCCCATCACCCCTGCTATATACACTGTGCGATCTGATGTGTGTGTGTGTGACTTGTCCTTCATTTCCCACCTCCTGTCTGTATTATTATTATTATTATTGGTAATGAATGAATATTCTCATTAGATTTGTTCTGCTGTTTATTAAGTTTGTCTGCAGGTTAATACAAAAATGGCTGGTTTCCTCAACCACAATTAGCACTAATCTGGGTGAAAGAGTCTGAATTGGGACTCTGTCATTAAGCCTTGATGGCCAAAATTTGTAATGAGCGTCTAAAGCAAAGGAAAACTGCAAAAAAAAAAAAAAATCAGGGAGTGTATTTAGAAATTGAATTTACAAAAAAAGTGGCATACCTATTTGTGTAGCGCTCTGCAGTCTGCAGACTGGACTGCAGCTGGAACCGGCAGTGGGTATGTTATTGAAACAGGACAGGTTTGAGTTTTAATAGTGCTGTGAAAGTAGACCTTCGAGAGATGGGAGATGAAACCTAGAGATGTGATTCAGGTAGCTCACCACTGTGATGCTAGCTTATTATCAAACACCCAGAGGAGTCCAGTCTTCTCAAGGGCACAGGGAAACCAGGGTTCAAAGACTCTACCTTCAGTACACTACAGAGCTCCAGAGACAGGGCTCCCTACCTCAGCCTTTCAGCCAGCAAGAGTCCTGCAGATGGGCTAAAGACATTGAAGGACTCCATAGGAATTATACATTACATATCACAAACACATATTACCTAACCTGTAGGAAGGGAATATGAAGGACATTATAAAAGGAATTCTTGATGGGAAAGAAAAAAAACTCTGGACCCTAATTGCCAATGAAGACGGTGTGTTGTGGACGTGTCGTGTAGTTTGCCCAGGTCTTAGTGGGAGGTTGTAGTCAAAGAGAGTTTTTTTTTTTTCTCTCTCTCCTGCCCCGTTGGTGAGTTTTAAAGAAACTTCAAAACAGAGTTAATCTTTTTAAAAACAAAATGATTGATTAAAATGTGTGTTTTTTTGTGTGTATGTGTGTGTGTGTAAAATGATTGTTAGATTGTCAGGCACATTTTCAAGTACAATGCTTCTTATCTATATATTTTAATGCTGTTGACAATTTGCAGTATATTGCCTCTCTTAAAGCCAAAGATGGTACAATAGTACTAATAAGAATACTAGCAATCCAAAAATAACACTCTTATAGATAATTTTATGCCATTAAAAAGTATATTGGTTTTCTGTAAACTGCCTGTTTACCCATACACTCTGTTCAGACTATACTAATTTACAATGTTTACGCAGCCAAACTATTTCAGCCAGCACAGTTAAGTAAACAAACCAAAAACTGCCTCTTAAGGGTTTGGTTTTCTTCAGAGGAGATGTGCTGAATAATTACTGATAAAACAAAATGTGTCTACCTCTCTACCCTGCTGTAGAATTCACAATGTCTGATTATACTGAACTAAGCATAGGGGTGTCCGCCCAGGAAAAAAAAAAAAAAAAAATATATATATATATATATATATATATATGTGTATATGTGTATATATGTCATGTGGGACGGTGCTGTACAATTCAAACTTATATCAACTTCATGGGACCAGAATGGGGGAAAAGATAGCTTGTATTTTACATAGCACCCTTTACTATATATGTTATAATGCATAGTTCTGTTTGATACAACCTGTCTGATGCAAAGAGATTTCGGGTGGCTGTACCACCTGTGTATAAGGGTGGGTTATAAATAGGGCTTCTTGTTTTTGGTTTTTATTATCTTTCTCTCTCCCTCCCTTTAAACCTTAGTTAATAGTTGTTAAGCCTTAACTTAAATTATTAGCAACGCACTCCTAGAAACTAACGCAGTGGAAATTAATATATGTTTAAAGGGACATCACATAATCAAAAATAAAACCCAAAATCTAAAAGCCCTATCTATAAACAACCATGCTGTCAGAAGAGAACTGTATGAAATTGACTTGGCCTTCAACATTAGTCCTGGTGTGTATCTGACCCCACGTTTTTCATTGGGAAGATTTGTGAACTATATGGAGGTATATGGAGACAGGCTCTTTAAACAAAATAATATAACACATAACAGTTCTCCAAGAATCTATAGGTCCTTTTTGCCTTTATTAAATTAACCAAAAACATGTCTGAGACAGTTAGCTGATCAGTACCAGAACTGAAGAGATAAAAAGGGGACAGGCAGTCGCGGGGTGGGTGGGCAAAAGGATGCCATGCCTTCTGCAGTGACAATTCATGTTTCAATCTCCCTTAATAAATTCACTGAAGGGGAGGTTCCCTATAGGGGGGTATATATATATATATATATATATATATATATATATATATATATATATATATATATATATATATATAATATATTTATTATTTTTTTCCTCGTTTTTGGGTGTAGAATTTTATATTAGGTTTGTATTTTTGTTCAGGGCATTTTTTTCCTTCAAATATTCTGTATTAATTGGGTAAAAAGCTATGAATAAATGTGTTGTTTTTTTTTAAGCTGGGGCACAAACTAATTATTACATTTGTTCTGACACTGAAACAAATATATATAAAATCAAATCCATTCAACTCAGGAATAGGGTTACACTTCTACCTCTGTTCTTCTCGGTTCCGCCTTTGGCTTCTGTAATGACGTGTGTGTTTTTAACAGTTTTACAAGCATTCAGGAATTAATTGCTTTGTGACTATTAAACACTTTAAAAAGAGTTTACATTTTATAATAACATTATAAGGATTGTATTTAAACCTCGGCATATTTAACAAGAAAATGACAATTGTTACTCTGTAAAGTTGACAGAATATTAATAAAAACAAAGTTCTTACTGCTCAATCTGTTTTTCATTTGGATTTGAAGTCTTAATTCTATTCTATTCTGGAACAATACAGCTGTGCTTTTTGAATGCTTTGCCATTTTCAGTGTGACCTCCATCCAGACCCTGATGTTAAACCCGGAGTCTAGTTTAGATAGAAATGTTAAGTGTGAATTAATCTGCAATCGCTCATTCATTAAAGCAAGTTCCACATTAACTAGCCTAATAAAGGCTTAATTGGGTAACGCTGTGTGGAATAATTTTCTTATAAAAAGCTAGAACAAACAATCTAGAAAAACAAGTTTTAAAAAACAAATGACTTGCCTGTTTAAAAGGACAGTAGGAAAAAAAAGATCTTAATATTAAAGATTTTACTTCTGGGCTATTGTTACTAAAATAAATATTTATTCCTATAATCCCACCCAAAAAAGAATGACCATTGAATTGTTAAAAATAACAATACAGCCCCATTATTAATAACATTGAATAGAAAACCACAGACTCCCTGTTTAATTCTGGCCCATGACCAATTCTCAGCAGCGGTCTGTTCCAATGCCGAGGCAGAGGCAATTGAACGCTGATGTTTTGTACCAGTTACCAGTTCTCCTATTTCCTTGGGTCACAGAGACTGAGACAGGGTTGAATAGGACAGCTTGTGATTAAATATACAGTTCTCTGAATGTGTCTGCTAATACCATGCTGTAATGCCGTTGGCAGACAGTAACAGTGTGTTTCCTGTTGGTCTGCATTCAAACCATCTGTTAGTTTCTCTCTTCCTTTTTATGCAACAGAACATGTATGTGCCTCAGCACTGAGTTTAGCACACGCATGCTCGAACACCCCGAAAGGTGATCCTCATCCAATAATTGAGGTATTTGAATGTTACTGTTTAATTACATACTTTATTATTAAAAGTACTTCACTTTCAATTACTATATATAGATGGAGAACAAACTGCATCCAGAATCTATAACCAACTTTTATCAATCACTAGAAATACTGAGAAATTGATAACGGAAAACGACGTTTATCATTATACATAGGCATAATACACTACAGCCTGCCTGAAGAGGATGGTTCACGCTCATGTATACAGAATTATTGTCAATTATTTAATATCTTTTATATATTCTACTGTGTTTGAGAGAGGCACGTCCATTTGAACATGTATAATCCAATAATAATGAAATTTTTTAAAAATAGGTCAGTGTTTACAATCTTATACATAGTCCTACATTATAGTACACTCCCCTATACGGCTGTAGGGTAAAGCAAAAGTGAATTTAAAAGACTTGAAGTAGCTTATGCTATCCAGGAGTTATATATACACGTTATCAAACAGCATTCATTAATAAATTATTATTTCTACCAGAAGGTGTCACTGTTGGTCCACAATTGCTGCATTCACAGTCTGATTGGCTAACATGATGTAATTCTGCATTTTGATATTTGGCTGACAGCTTGTGTGTCTGTTTGACTCTCTCTTAACACATTATCTGCTGAGAAGGAGGACAGTAAAAGCATTGAGGAAGACAGAGGGAGTGCGCTGCTGTTGCCTTGCAGTCTGGCTGAGCTCTAAGTATTTCTGCCGAGATTGAGATCAATGTGTTTTTACTCATAGTAACTTCAAGAACTCAACTATAAAACTAAGAAAGGCAGAACTGCTTTTTAACTGATTCCATGTCTCGTGTAGAAGCCAATTTTTTACCAGAAGAAACTACAGTTAAACCCTGAAATAATAAACTCCACACAAGTATTTGTCTGGTGAATTACATTAAAAAAAAAATCAGCAATTCTCTGCTTTGTGAAATTCTCCAGATTGTTCCTGTCTCTTGTTATTCTGTAACACAGCTGCAGCCAATTTCAGATGAATTACTTTTCATTCAAAAAAACATTTGAATGTGTTTATTGAGAGAGAGTATCACCTCCGAATTTCAAATTTGGATCAATGTGGTTAATAGAAGAAAGGGACCTGGCTGTGTGAGATGGAGATGTTGTCTCCACATGACAAACAAAATGAAGTATTTACTAGAGATCTGTTTAAGCCCTTCTTTGCATCCACTTGTTCATTAAACACTATTTTCTTGTAATATTGATCACATCTCTTAATACTCAATAACATATTGAAGATTGGCTGTTTAACTCGCATTAAAAATAAAAACGATGCAAAGGAAAATTACCTTAAAATGAGAAATGTCAACACGGTGCCTTGAACCCTTTCTCCACTGGCATGGTATATAGTAAAGCTGTTGTTCCTGCAGGGGCTCTGTCTGCGATAACGCTGAAGGCTGCAGCCCGCAGCCTGTCTCTCAGCCCGGGACAGACAGCCGTCCTGGACTGCAGCATTGAGAGGGATAGCGGAGAGCTGGTGAGCTGGTACAAGCAGAGCCCTGGGGATGCACCTCAGTTTGTTCTCAACCACTACCACACCAACAGCTCTGCTGCTAGATACGGCTCCAGATTCTCCTCCGAGCGCTTCACTGCCAGGGCGAAGGACCCACTCACCTACCAGCTAGTGATTAGCAGGGTGGAGTGGAGCATGGATTTCAGCAGACTGATAAGGGCGCCCTACTTTACAGGAAGAAACACATAGACTCATACTTGTGTTTAAACTGGTACTCAGTAGAGTGGACTATGGTAGTGTGCAGAAAACCTGATTTATGAGACTCTTTTTGCATGTTATTTTTCATGTTGTGCATGTTCTGTAATAATTTGTTGTTTTATTATAAAGCTGAATCACTGGCTTAATTTCTATCTTTCAATAGATCAATTCGAAATCATAGAAATCAATTTCTTTGAGGTTTGCATTTTTTTTAACTGCCCAAATACTTTTGTCAGCGACTGTATGAGCTATAGTTTCATTATTCTAATTGAACTATGCATTATAACATATATAGTAGGTGCTATGTAAAATACAAGCTATCTTTTCCCCCCATTCAGTTCCCATGGAGTTGATATCAGCTTGAATTGCACAGCACCGTCCTACATGATTATATATATATACACACACACACACACACACAGTACCAGTCAGAAGTTTGAGTACACTTGCTGGAAACTAGGTTTTTTTCATAATTGACAATGTTTTACATCGTATACGTTTCTGTAAATACTTGAAAATAAAAACACACGTTATAATATACAAAACAAAACATAAGGAGTGTCAAAGCAATGTTCAAGAAAATGGAAAATTGTCTCTAAATCTTGGATTCCTCAAAATAGCCACCCTTTGCCTTAATAACAGCCTCACAAACACGAGGCATTTGGTTAATAAGTTTCAGCAGGAAATCACCCGACATGTCTTCCCAGCGCTTCTACAGCAATTCCCAGAGATGCAGGGCACTTGTGGGTAGCTTTGCTTTGACTCTTCTGTCCAGTTCGTCCCATAGTTCTATGGGATTGAGGTCTGGAGACTGCAGGCCAGGATATTAGATTGAGTTGTCCTTCCCTTTCCTTCTTCGCCAGATAATTCTTGCACAACTTTGAGGTGTGTTCTGGGTCAATATCTTGCTGCCCAACTAGCCATAATCCTGATGGAATGGCATGCCTCTGAAGTATGCTATGATAGCCATGCTGATTGAGCTTGCCATGGACTTGGTAAAGATCACCAACTCTGTCACCAGCAAAGCAACCCCAGACCATGACACTGCCTCCTCCGTGCTTGACAGTGGGAACCACACATGCAGAACTCATGCGCTAACCCTCTCTGCGCCTTACAAATACTCGGCAGTTGGACCCAAATATCTCATTATTTTTGACTCATTGGTCCATAAGACTGACTTCCACTCCTCAAATGTCCAGTTTCTGTGTTTTTTGGCCCAGGCAAGTCTCTTCCTCTTATTCTGCACTCTTAACAATGGTTTCTTTGCAGCAATTCTTTCAGTTAGGCCAGCTTCACGCAATCTCCTCTGAACAGTTGATGTTGAAACATCTGTACTTCTAGTAGCATTTAGCTGAGCTTGTATTTCGGGGGCAGTTAATCGTCGGTTTCGCAGACTTGTGACTCAAATGAACTTGTTCTCTGATTCTGAGGTCACCCTTGGCCTGCCTGACCTTGTTCAGTCCTCATGAGTGCCAGTTTCTTCAAATCGTTTGATGATCTTGGCCACAGCAGTTACAGACACTTGCAAAGTTCTTGCGATTTGTCTTAAAGATTGACCTTCATTTCTTAAAGTAATTACAGACTTTTCTTCTTTCTTTGCTTAACTGAGCGTATTTTGTCATTTTCTGCTCCCTTACATTCAGGAATGACAAACTTGTGCCTATGCTACCTATATTTATAGTAATCATGGACCCTCACCTGTTAACAGTAATTGGTGACAAAAGGTTAATTAGGTAACATGCTAGTTAACTCAGAGAACATCTAACAAATAAGCTTTTATACTTAGGCCAGTGTTCTAACACAGTGTTATACACATTTCAGACTTTTAACTGACTTGGGCTTCAGACTGAAATCCCCTTGCTTTGGGTGACCATTTCATTGAAATTGACAAGATTTACATTTTCATTTAAAAATTTAATATTTGAATGCAATTCACTTATGATTATCAGCTTATATAAGTACACATATCATATAGTGAAATATTAAGTGTTTATAGACAAGTTTATACAGGTAAAAGCATAGATAATCATGAAAAACCTGGTTTCAATTCAATTGGAAAACGTGTGCAGCATGGAAAAGTTTTCTTTATTTTACCATGCTACGACCTGCCAGAAATGTGTTCACAACCCATAATTTCAGACCAGCTGCCGCGAGCTCTTTGAGGACCACTGCGTTAGGGTCTAAAATGGAAGCCGCCTGCCGCACGCAGCCATGGTAATCGCACTGGGATTATTTTTAAAGGAAAATACTTTTAGCCTCTTATGATGAGCCGCCACTGCTGTACATCCTACATGAACCTAGAAAAGTTTAGTTTTAAGTGTTTTATTACAAAAATATGGAACATTACAATCATTAACCTGTTATGTATTAAAGTAATGTAGTCTTTATTTAGAAATGCTTTCGTTAGTTATATGTGACACTATGTCTATAGCTTGGGTGGTAAAGTGTGGGGAAAGGTTGTTGAAGGCAGATTTGTAGATCCGATTATTGAACTGAGTTTGTGTCCCATGTAGAGGGAAGAAAGGGAAATGTAGTCTAAAAGGTAAAGGTACGACAACCCACAATGCACCGGGACCAGTGGGCTATTAGTTACCTCTGGGGAATTAAGAATGGCTTTTAAAAGGTGTATTTATTAACCTAGGGTGAGGATGAGGAGTAGTGTTGTAAACCCTGAGAAGGTTAGAGCTTGTGGAAGGTTTGGCTTGGTCAGAAAGGCAAACAATTGCATTACAATCACTATTTCTAGCTGTTATTATTGGAAAATACAGTTTTTGGAAACTGGTGTAGTTAATGAATGCTGATTGCACCTGTTTGTGCACCTAGCACCCCGTAATCAGGCGCTAACAACCTTTGCATTAGCATCCGTGCCCTAGGAATAAAACTGGGCCCCTACATGCTTTTTAAAAACATTTCCGAGAAGATATTGATGGCATCAAGGCATTGCAAGAAAAATCTTTAAAGAAAAAATACTTTAAGATGAGATTTTACTATATCCCTTGCTTTCCTAGTGCTCCTATAATGCCCTGTTCATATGATGCAGTAAAAAGTGATTTAAATCAGTTTACAATTGTTTAAAGTCTGCTTTGAGCTGGACTAAATAAAGCACTTTTTTTTGGCACAGCTCTAGGTGGGTATGAAGGGTGAGGGGGCCTAAATTCCTCTCTCAATGCTCGGGTAGTTGTGTTAATGATCTAAACTAATTTACTATTATTATTATTAATATTATTATTATTACTATTATTACTATTATTATTATTATTATTATTATTATTATTATTATTATTATTATTATTATTATTACATATTAATGAGCATATGCCCATATTCAGGGTGACTTATAGTTGTTATAAAATATCACATTGCAGATACAAGCAGTTATGAAATATAATAAAGTCAGTACAAATAAGAGAAATACAGTAAATAATACTGTTCTGGAACTTGTACAATCAATTGCAAGGTCTCTCCAGTCTGAGCAGTAAGCATTTATAGCTGTTCAGCCTTCCCCAGTCTTCATGGACCTCGACATACAGTTTCTCCTAAGTGATGTCTTTTGTTCCCAAGAAATGCGACACTTCGTGGATGAGGGTCCCAGGCTGTGAATCCTTTTCGAGGGTGGTCGGTGCCTGCCAGAACTGCTTACACAAGCAAACGATACATTCTTTATCAGTAGGAAAAACATAAGCGTAAACATCGTTGAAAGATGGCGCAATCTTTTTCTTAAATTTCACTTTCTCCAATTTTCCTAACATATTTGAAAGCATGGCAAAGGTTTGCGTTTTATTCAGGATAAGGGAGGAGCCTCTAGTTAATCAATGCACTGCCCGGTTTGCTATAGAATTTTGTTTTTCTTTTCATTTGAGCAGTGTTTTTGTATTTTGTTTCAAAGTGCTCCAAAATACATTGTTTTACATTGCTCCTATGCTACCTAGAGTTAAATCCATTGCATGATTGTAGATGCAAAAGACCCGACAGTCACTGTGCAACATGCTAAATAAAACTTATGTAAGATCACTGTTTGGCTAATGTAAAAAACTAAATCTCGTTTAAATTATTATTATTATTATTATTATTATTATTATTATTATAAATGTGAAAGACTGCACAATTAATCTGTTGCTTCCTGGTGCCTAGTCACTTCCTGTGTTGTAGGTCATATAATCAGAAGTGGACCATGGGAAAACTGTTAACAGATCTTTCCTGTTTTCTATATTACAATACTAGTTTTAACTGATTTAGATATGTTTGGAAAACAACCAGGCTGCAATGCACTGTTAACTCCTCACATAACACATTCTCAGTAGTGACTGTACATTTCATACGTGTGCATCAATAAAATGGCTTGTTAATCATTTAATGTTCCCTTTCATCATTCATCATTCTATTACAGAAAGGTAAGAGTATTATACACACACACACACACACATGTTTGTATTCCTGTACTTTGGGGGCTTCTCATTGACTCTCACTATATTTTTATTTACTATTTCTAACTCCAGTCAGACAAAACTCCACACAGGGTGAAAGTCAACAACGAACTAAATATTCTTGCACTTTTTTTTTTTTTTTAAAGACATATTTAGTTCTTAAAAAGGTCTTTTACAAAGTGGGGACATCCCCACAATGTCGTTTTTTCAGGAGTTGCTGTCTTTGTGGAGACATTTTCTCAATTCTTGTCCCCACATTGATATTAATACCCCCCCCCCCCACACACACACACACACATACATATATATATTTGTAGTCAAAAGTTTACATACCCCAATGGAAATGTATAATTTCTAGAAATTTCTTGAAAACAAATAATTATAGGAAAGATCTTTTTTTACAAGAAATAGATGTCTACCATTATTTATTTGAGTAATTTTTTTGCAAAGCTCCAGAAATGCTAATTCAAAAGTATTCATACTCTGACAAGGAAAATGAAATTAATAGCTAGTTGAGGCGCCTTTAGCAATATTAACCTCTTTTAAACAATTAGGATATTTGTCAATGAGCTTTTGGCATGATTCTTTAGTGATTCCTGACCATTCTTCAACGCCAGATTGTTCCAGCTCAATCAAATTCTGAGGACTTCTCTTAAGCACAGTCTTCTTCAACTCGTACCAAAGATTCTCAATCGGATTTAGATCGGGACTTTGACCGGGCCATTCCAGAACCTTGATTTTATTCTTCTTTAACCAATCTGATGTAGATTTTGATGTGTGCTTCGGATCGTTGTTGTGTTGGAATGCCTAGTTGTGTTTTAAACCAAGTTTTGTAGCGGAAGGTTTCAGGTGATTGGCCAATATCTTTTGGTATGCTATGGAATCCATTTTATCATGTACTGGAACTACATTTCCTATGCCCCATAGAAGGATATTACCACCTCCATGCTTGACAGTTGGTATGGTGTTCTTTGCTTTGTACAGCTCACCAGACTTTCTCCAAAAGTAACATCTATCAGCGTGACCAAATAGCTTGATAGATTGTAACTCTATATTTACTGTAAAATAAAACCAATATACTGTCATTATCCAATATGATTTTTTTAAAGTTATGATATATAAATATGAAACTTGTGATTGGCAAAAAAAAGATAGTAAAATAATTTTTCAAAGTTTTAGAAAGAGACTTTTATAAATACTGATCAATTTGTAAAATAAATATATTGCTGATAATATAGAAAAATACTTTGGAAACAGTACATATGCCATATAATCAATATCTGTTAATGATTTGTTAAACAATATGAAATATGCAATTAAAACAGTTTTAACATTGTATGAATCAGAAATGACACACGGTTTTATTGCTTGCAATAAGATCGATCATGGGTCAGCGGTTTAGCAGTGCGCTGTTTCTGTATTCATATTGTGTAACTGGTGAAAACTAATTTGCAGGTCTTCATATTCACGATGTGCTAGAACAGCTTGTGTGTGTCTGCTGGGGGGAGGGATGCTGCTTGAAATGAGGTTCTGGGTTGCAGCCTGGATCAGGTGTAAATAGAGTTGTATCTGTGGGTGTAGGTGGAGTTGTATGTTAATCATGCAAGTATTACCCTCCTTGGTGGTTTTAATATTTTACAGACATGATTTTCTCAACCTTGAAACAAATAGGACACTTGTACAGGGTGTCTTATTCACACAACATTGTGTGAGCATTGTGAAAACTGGAAGCTACGTGGAGGATAATATTCAAAGAGAAAGTTTCTGTGACACAGAGAGACACTGTGATGTTTCTATTGGCCACCAGAAGGCTGTTCAGAAGTCAGCATTTAAAGGGAGTTGAAAACAATGCAAAACGACAATGTTTGGGGGTAATTCCGATGGTTTCTAGATCAGCTACTGTTTAAATCAATTGAATATGGGCCACATAATTCTAATACTAGCAGAACAGCAGAAAGATGGGCCACGCTCTTTACCTGGTGTAGAAAGACGGGCCACACTCTTTACCTGGTGTAGAAAGACGGGCCTGGTCTGGCCCGTCTTTCTGCAGCGATGACCCAACACCTCTCGTCTTGTGTTTTTCTTTTACAGAAGAGACCGCGGTGAATGAATCTGGTGGAGATGGGGGACGAGAACTTTGAAAAAGATTTCTGGGTTATACTGTAGTGGAGTATCTCGCCAGTGTGGTGAAGCAATTATAAAGACATAGAATGTTAGGCTGTATTGCAAGTCTAGAGGTTATGCTAAGATTATACAATGCTCTAGTTAGACCCCACCTAGAATACTGTATGCAGTTTCTGCCACCTCACTACAAAAAATACATCATTGCATTCGAGGAGGTACAGAGAAGAGCAACCAGGCTGATCCAAGGACTGAATGACATGAGCTTTGAGAACTGGTTAAAATAATGAAAACTCTTCAGCCTAGAAAATGGCATTGATAAAGTTAACCCGAGACACTACTTCAAATGAACACAGAGAGAGGAACAGAAGGTAGGAAGCACTTTTTTACCGAGAGTTATAAATGCATAGAATAGCCGACCAGGTGAAGTATTAGGATCTAAAACACGGGGAACATAAAAAAAAAAAAAATTCTGTGCTTTTAAATGAACCCCCAATAGGGGAGAATGGTGCACAAACTAGGGTCGTACCTATGTTGTTTTTATTAATTTAAAAACAAAAGCGGTAGGAGGTAGAATTTGTTATTTTAATTATTTTAGATTAAGAATGTTTTGTTTGGTCGGTTGTTGTTTCTTAAATTAACAAATTAGAATGATATTTTATTGGCCTTAAAATTAAAGAACGGGATTCATAACATTAAGCAAATACGTATTTATTTTTGGTTAAGGAAAGCTATTGCAGGAGACTCTGTGAGTTTGCAGTTTGTGCACTAAAGCGCGGTAGACGTGTTCAGTCTGTGTGGAGCTACGATTGCTCTCAGCCTTTCACCGCAATATACAAATTGCTCATCTGATGTATTGGTGGGGCCCTCTAGGGGATAAAGGTTGATTTCCATATTAAAAAAAATAAAAAAACAGGACGTTTTTTTATTTGTTTAATTCATTGACGCCGTAGCAACTCTGAAACAATTCATTACTGTATATACTAGTACTGAAAGGCATTAAGATAACCTAATGAATTACTCTGCTCTCAACCTGCTGAGCAAAAAATGAACGCTGGAAACTGGGACAATTCTAGTTTTCCCGGGACACCTGGATGTCTTTTTGATAACTGCGGGTTCATATGATTAATGCCAGGCTATGACATACTAAAACACACCTAGGGTACTCCATAGCCTCTTTAATGAACAAGGTTTAAAAAAGCTTCCCCATAAATACTTCAAATACTCCAGACAGATCTTGTGGTCCTGTGATGCGCCATGTTTGTGTATTCCAGGCATGTCAATCCTAAGGTTTTGAAGACAGAGGAGGGGGATGAGAAGGGGTCACTACATATTCACTCAGAGCACCAAGCTGATAGCTTCACTTCCTAGGTCAGTTCACCTCAGCAGTGTCTTCTGGGTCATGTTACTGGCTGAGTGCATGCCAGTCATTCGGGGTAAGCGGTTGATTACCATGAAAGAAGGCCCTGGAGGGTGAGGACAATTTCACTCTCCAGGTGAAATGACCGAGAAAGTGCCAGACAGTCAGAGAGCAGGCTTCCAAACAGAGGTGTGATGGACTGAGTATGTTTCTTTCAACTTGCACATTGAGACCTACACGGTGAACAAAATGAGGCTGCTTTAAACATTTCTATACTAGAGACCTAACCAGTGGAAGCCAAGATAAAGCTTACTTGAGCACAAATCCACATAGTCTATTACAAGCATGGTTTATTGGTATACAATACAGTGGTGTGCTGATGTATTAGAACACCCCAGTGCAGCTGTGGTTTCAATTTGTTGGGAATAAGAAATCAAATCACTGTAACTGAGAATCTTGGAAAATTTTCAAAGTAGCCAAATTAATGTCTGTCTAATTTCTATTTAATTGAAGACTTTAATAGGTCACACATGCAATTAATTAAAAAAATAGTAAGAGAAAAGGAACACAGCCACAAATGATAAAATGCATGAGACTTTTCAGAAGTTGTTAAAGATGCCTAATTAAAGCACAAAGTGGTCTAACATTCTCACACATGAGTGCCTATTGTTTCTATATCGCTGAATACTGACCACAAATTGAAATTCTCACAGGATATAAATGACACATCTTCAGTACATTT
>NC_054560.1:2536552-2643323 GCF_017654505.1 Polyodon spathula
GTCATGGGGTGCCGTTCCTCATGCCTGATTCTTTGGCATAACACAGAGTGTGCCGAGCAATCAAGAAGCCATTTCGAGGGGGCTTTCTCATCCCGCTCGGAGCTAATTAAACGATTAGACTGCTGATAAAGGTTGTGTAAATCTAGCCCTGAGAAATGTGATTTTGGAGAGGAAATTGATCTGGTGAGGGGGTGTAAGCAATGCTATTTCAGTGTACAGCGACTCAAACAAAGTTACCACCCTGCTGGGCTGTGCCTGATTCAGTGCCAATGCAGAATGATAGGGCTTTTCAGCAACCCCTGAGGAGAGATAACATCTTAGAAGAAAGGTCATTTTTAATATTTTGTTATGAAAAAGGGTCAGCCCTGTAAAGGTGTAATGTAAGTTATTTTATACTACATTTTATATGCGAAATGTTTTTGCACAGATTTTGTTAATCTTGGGTACTCGGCTCTTTTTTTCCCACCCAAGTGTTTGGGGGACACTACAGCTTTCCTCTTTGGATGCAGTGTGTGTGTCAGTTTGACTGACATGTCTACAGGGAATGCAGTGTACAGAGGGGGTGGGGTGTGGGGGTGTAAGTGAGGCTGGCAGGGGGAGAGAACTCACTGCTGCTTCAGTTAACTGGAGCCAGTCTGTCACCAGACTTTCTGCACCCAAATGAATCACCCTTCTTAGACTGTTCAGCTCTTCTTAATAACATGTTCCTTTGTTTCCTGAAAGCTCCTGGGCTGTGCTTGACAGATTGCCGTGTGAGCAGGAATTCTCTTGTGTAGCTTTACTATCAATTAGCTCTAAGAGTTGCCCGAGCAACAACTTTCTCCAGTTAGCCTGAAAACATGGGAAGGATATTGCTTACTTTGCAACAGAAATGGCTGTTGGTGTTTGAATATTTATACATTTTCTGTCTAGTATCTCAAAGTGTATAGCAGTACAAACTTTTGATGCAGGACAGCTATGTATTGGTTTATTTATTTTTTACTTTAACAGCATAAGGATGCTTTTAACTTCTGAATTTCAAAAAGTCAGCAGCATATGAGGCAGTAGGTGTGGCTGGCAGATTTGAACGGTCTCGTTATTTGAATGGAATGAGAAAGGCACTTAGTCCCAACACTTGGGATTCTCCAGGGAAGCTGGAGGATCAGTCGGCTGCTAGGAACCGGTCGAGCACAGATTGTTTATGGCAGGTGAAGGCAGATTTTACTTAATATTGGTGCAACGAGACCCAGAACCACTAAATAAAATGGAGGTACATAAATAGAATTGGTACAGTGTGGATTCAGACCCAGGCAGCAGCAGCAGTATTATTATTATTATTATTATTATTATTATTATTATTATATTATTATTATTAATTTCTTCTTTAAAAAAGTAATGGAGCCAATGCTTCAAGTAAAATTTGTTTCCATTGGGGGTAGCATAGCCGGCGTGATCACAAAGTCATTGTGAAGTTGTGGTTTCAGATGAACGGAAGTGCACTTGTGATTGTAATCCATTAATATAAATGGCACTGTAGAACATTATTAAATGGTTTAAAAACAAATTCCAAGCAGTTTTAAAATGTAGCGCACAAACAGCAAAGTGTCTTGAAACGGAATGGATCAACATGGTTTATTAACAATGTGTCTCTCTCAAAATAATGACTCCCCAATGATTTGTAGTGTAAAACGCACTGAAGCAGATGTAAGCCGAAGTGTTTGTCTGCTTCAACGTGTTTCTTTACAGTATGTGTTGATTTATTGAGACAGGATTTTGAATGCAACATAATACACATAGTAGTGCATGAGCCAGTGATCCTGGTTCTGAGGCTTGGGCTCTATCCCTCCTGACAGTCGCTCTTCTGAGGCACATCTCCTATTTTTACAGCTGTTGATTTCAGCTACACCTTTCTAGTTGGAAACATTCATTCATCTGAGGACTCCCTCCCAAGAGCTTTTGTGAAAATTCAAGGTAAAAAGATCATTTCCGTCACGGTTTTATTTATTTTATTTTATTTTATTTTTGTGTGTGTTTTTAATGCTCTGGGAGGGAGAGGGGACTCGTTTCCCAGGGGGACTGCGCATTCTTGATTTCTGTCCTCCTCCTGACTGCTGTTTACTTATCGCCTGTCTGCTGTTTTTATCCCACCTGCGCTTGGAGAAATGTTTTATTTACACTGTGCAAATAGCTTTGTGTTCCTGCCATCCACCTCTGAATGAGGGAATGTGTAGGAAAGAGGAGCCATACTTTTCATCAACTTTTAAAGCTGCTATGCCCACAGTCCTGTTCAATACCCTTACTATTGTATGGTGCAATCATTCCGAGAGCTTCTGAGTTTTATTGCTCCCATATTAAGTCTATCTGACTTTTGAGCGTTAGAGTTTCCTGCTTGTGAATTTCTCAGGAACAGTGACGGACAAAGTCACAAGCTACAGTCAGGAGCCATGAGAGCTTTTCTTCACAGCCAGTGGTGGGAGTGAATTGATGATGGGACTGTTGGGTTGCAGTCTATACTACTTACAGTAAAGAGTTTCAGACAGATTTAGAGATGATGCCTTCTTTACCATTCCTTTACTGGGTGCCCAGGCTGCTGCTGCTTTAGCCCTATTGAGTCCCAGAGCAGTGGCTAATTGCACATCCCCCCCTCCCTCCCCAGCACATCTCCACTGATCTGATCACTGATCAGCCTAGGCAGTGAGTCTTGCCTTGCTGACACAGTGGGTTTCTACAGCAGGGTGGCTGGGGAGCAGGGAGACAGACAGTCTTCACTAATGGTCTCTGATTTTAGCTCTATGTCCTTGCCCTGTCAGCACCAAACTCCACTCACACAACCATGTGAAACACAGTACATGGAAAAGTTTGGGCACAAGAAGAGGCTTGGCAAGGCTTGTCTCTTCTTGGCACACTGTTTGCAATTAAATTTCAATTAAATCCCCTCTTTTTTTTTTTTCTAGACTGAAGAGATTTCATTTTTTTTTTAACCTGTCCTCATAGCTGACTATTACATCCTGGAATCAGCCTAGTTTTTGGTACGTTCTCAAGTTCAGTGATGTAGTTTTTTTAAATTAAATTTTTTTTTGCAGTGAGGTGACCAAACCTTGACAGCAATTCAGGAAATTCAAAATCTGACGACATGAAAGACCAGCATTATAGCAGCCTTAAAAAGTACCAAATAAATCAAACTGTGATGAAGAATACTGATGTTTTTTGGTGTCAGTCTTGGCATTAATTAATTGTATATTATCTTAGTTGTTATGTAGTATTTTTGTTATGAGGTGCTGTAAGGAAAGCCATAATTAAAATGTAATCCTAATCAAGCAGACAGCTGTTATAGGTAGTCTTGAAGAAATGTGTTTGTGTGTTTTTGGTTGTCTAGTAATCATGCAATTAGCAGACTTTTTAAATTATTGATTTTTAAATCTACAAACCAATGGCAAATAAGTGATTTACAGCAAAGCTTTCCGATCCTTGTTCTTAATTTTATTATTTATTTTTAAACCAGAGAAAACTAAATTAAAAACAGAACATTGGAGCTGTTACTTATCATTCTGGTGATGAAGCATCATGCTGATTTTCTTAATGTAAAGGCCATCTCTATAACTTCATAGTTTAAAGAGTAGTGTTGCCTGGATTTAAATCTCCTCTCTGGATTTGCGATTCAAACACAGCAGTGATATTTATTCCGGAGTGATTTTATTGTTCTGATTATGGTAATTGTTTTATTTGTATGAATGCATTGATGTTTATAAATTGCCATTTCTTCCAGCTGCATCTCAAAAAGCTATTTCCCCACAGCTAATTCAGTTGTATAAATTGAATTACTTGCCCAGCATTCATTCGGTCTTACTTACTCTGAGCACTCACTTTACTGGAGAGTTTAGTGTTGAAGTATCCTAAAGAAATATAACCCAAGGTGACTGATTCAGTGATATATATGAGCATACAGTATCTGGTCTTCTGTTATGAGTCGAGTTGTGTTTCCTGTACAGCAGTAGCATTGTGCAGTTTTGAGTGGAGTTTAACACCTGTATGCAGTTCTGCTTTGAGTAAATGCAGTAGACTGGAGAAGCCAAACCCTAACAGTCCCAAACCTGTATTTTGAAGCATGCTACCATAGTGAAATGCACTCAGAGAGTAAATGGAAGCTAAGTAAAAATGTATAACAGAAGATAGGAAGCAGTATTTTACAGTTATAAATGCATGTAATAGCCTACCAGGTAAAGCATTTAAAACACTGGGAACATTACAGTTAGATTCAGTCCTATTAAATTAGATACCCTTTTGTAGGGCGCAAGTGTTGTGCTTAAAATGTGACGGGCCACACAGTCTCTTCTCATTGCAAAACGTATGTTCTTATATTCATATGCCAATAACAGCTGGAGAAACAAAGTTTCGGCATCATAATGACAAGTTTACAAACCATTTCCAACTGTGTCAATGGATTATTGTTGATTTTTTTAATTCAACATCATTATCAAAAACTTGACAAGGAATTTAGAGTACAATACAGCTTGTGATCAGTAACTCTGAATAAATCACAAATGGGGGGGGGGTCCAGCTGGTTCAGATTAGCGAGAGTCTACTGTAGTTTAAATATTTTATACAGGATGACATTAGTCTACGATATCTTACAGTAGTGTTTACAGTTGTTAGACCACCCCATTGCTTCTGTTTGGTTTTGTTGTGCAAATCAAACCACAAACTGACAATCTTGGAAAAGTATCAAAATCGACAAATTAGTGATGGTCTAATTTTAATTGATGACTTTAATGGGCCACACATGCAATTCATTTAAAATAGTAAGAGAAAAGGAACACCCAGCCACAAACAAAAAGTCTTGTACGTTTTACCGTTTAAGATGCCTGATTTAAAGCACTATTGTTTCATACCACGGATTATTAACTGAAAATTGAAGTTTTCGTACAGGTAGCTATATAAAGCATATAAATGACAGATTTTAAGGTGTTCTAATAAATTTGCACACTACGGTATATAGTGCAGATAAGGGTGTTCTCTGTTAAATCAAACGGCTGCTCCCTCCCTGATTATCTGCACATCAATCTGAATTAATTCCTCTTGGCTTAGACATTTCACACCTGAAAACCATTAATCACAATTCTACCCATGATGCATGATTTATGGGACATCATGCACCCGTGGTGACTGCGTATAGCATTGAGGATGCAGGAACGTTGGTAATCTGGAGTGTGGAATTAATCCTGCATTGATTTTTAAACATCCCTTTTTATCAGACCCACTGAGCTGTCACACAGTGTACACAAGCTCCTAGGATGCATGTCTGTGATTAATCCCCCGCCTCTCTCTCCACCTCTCTAGCTTTGGGAAATCTCCTCAGGGGAGATCCTGCTGTCTGTGCTCTTCGATGTGGGGATCATGTCCGTCACCTTCGACCCCTGTGAATACTCGATGTTCTGTGGCGGCAGTGACGGCAACATCTTCCAGGTCGCTCTGTGTGGAACGGTAAGGAGATCAGCTGGCACGGGACACTTTGCTACAGAGCAGGAATGCCCACTTGAGGCTCGCTCAGTCTGCTCCCAACCATGCACGTCTTCCAATCAGGTCCTTAACTGAACAACTAGGTTCATTTTGAACAATGTAATGCAACGCTCTGTACGTACTTCAACAAGGAAGGACTACAGTGGCGCAGTCCTGGGTCACTGCTTTAGAGTGACTCTTGGCTGTGCACCTCTGACACACGGCACTATTTCATGTGGCACGAATGCATTTAGAAAAAGATGATCACTAGAAAAGGGGACCTTTCAGAGAGTGACTTCATATTTGCAGGGTTGTATAAACCCAACATGTTAAATGCCCAAGACATTGAATTCTGACCTAATATAGCTACCATATTGAGGACTTCTGACTTTCCAGCTGCATAGAGACAGTACACTCTTGAGCTGTTGTCATAGGGTTTGGTACACATCTTTGATTTTCTTACTGGTTGCGTCCACTCTGCGGGGTCACCTTGTCCCTGGTGATGTTGAAGAGCATTAGCTTGCAGTGCCAGTGGATTATTGATCAGCGTCAGAGACTTGTGCGTGTGTCTTCATCTCAGTTCTGACACCTTCAGGACAACCAGATTTAGGCTTGGTGGCGGAAGGGGTCATTTAAAGGCTAACTAGCTTAGCTGACCATTTTGATTTGATCAGGCAGGTTATTTAACGACACTAAACGGTGGAATTGAAGTACAATGCAGGGTGATTCACAAACAATGCACCTTGTGGGGGAAAAAAAAACCCCATAACATCACATGCATGTCTGTGTTGGATTTATTCAGTGGAAACTGAAAGAAAATTACAGTTCAGCCTCAGGGGGGAAAAATAATTTATGATTGCACAGCCTTTCTGTTTATATCAAATAATTATTTGTGTATATTTAAAATGGAAAATGATCATTAATTTTTCTTGCACTTGAGGGTAGCAGCTTAAAGTGCACTATAGGCTTTGCCCTCCAGAGGTGTCGCGTTAAGAGGTGTACACAACATTGCCTTTGAATTACATTGTTTCTCTTGCTGTCAGCGTCTGGTTGAACATGCAGCTCTGAGCTCCACAAAGCATGACTTGCATGTGAAAAGGCTCTGAGTGAGGAAGGGTAGAATGCAATGCAATGCCTGCCTTTCCAGCACTTACACTACATACAGAACAATATAGTGCAATACAATTTTCTCTTTGTAGCAGTCTTCACCCACAGCAAGACCCAAAAACAAATGGCTAATAACCCAGTCTAACAGTAAGCATGTGAAAACAGATACGTCTTTAAACCTGACCTTGAAAGATTGCATTGTAGCTGCACCTCTGATATCACTTGGAGTAGAGTTCCAGAGACGGAGCGCGCAACAACTAAAAGCTCGTCCTCCTCCTGATTTTAAGTGACTGCGAGGGATGACCAAAAGATCAGCATTTGCTGACCGTAGAGTGCGACTGGGAGTATAAGGTACAATCAGATCCTGCAGATACAAAGGCCCAGATTCATGAAGGCTTTATAAGTAAGGATCTTAAATTCAATCCTGAATTTAATAGGAAGCCTGTGCAGCGACTTGAGAACAGGAGTGATGTGCTGCGAGCGACGCGTGCTAGTGAGCACTCTAGCTGCTGCGTTCGGAAGAAGTTGGAGCCTCTATAATGTAGAGAAACAGGGCATTACAGTAGTCCAATCTAGACATCACAAAAGCATACACCAACATTTCAGCATCTTTGCCAGACAAGATTGGTCTCAATTTAGCTATATCACGCAGCTGAAAGTAAGACATCTTAACTACTGAACTAATGTGGGCATCCAGACCCAATTCAGAATCCATGATAACTCCCAGATTTTTCACACGCTTGGAGAGATTCAAAAAATTACCATCAAAAGGAATATTAATACAAGGAGATTTAGCCAAACTGTGCCTGGAGCAAACCAACAGCACCTCTGTCTTTTGTGGATTCATTTTCAGAGAATTAGCATCTTGGATCTCGCTCAAACACTGAGACAGAACAGCAGCTGCCATTTCTGATTCAGTGATAAATGAACAGTGTATGGCCCATACTCTGCTCAGCTGATAAAAGGCAGTGCGGTATTCCAGTACACAGGGGTACCGATCCATGCTCCAAAAAACTACTCAACAAACTGTTCAGTAGTCACAATGCCTTCGGCGACTGAAAACGTACTGCAACTTTCGTACCATAGTGCAGGAAATACATAAATCAGATTCCTGCCTAAACCCGAGCTACTAACCCTATTGGAGCTTTGAAGAGCCAGAAAAACCCCCACTAATTCTGCCTTGGCTTTCGCCATCTGCTTTGTATTAAGATTTCTTCATTTCTGTTGCTTTTTTAGAATCTCCAGCGAGACGAGAGCTTTCAGACTGACCGGGAGGGGAATCAGGTGTTCAAGGGACACAGGTAACCCACTGATCATTCCAGTTTGATGTTGCTTACATTGTTTTTGTGTTTATTTTGATCAGTGTTATCCCCCTTCTTATTTTAAGTCCAGATGGAATGTCACCTCAGTGCTGCAGCCCGTTTACCAACAGTAACCCTAACCTTAATCAACCCCAACCCTAACCTTAATCAACCCCAACCCTAACCTTTATCAACCCCAACCCTAACCTTAATCAACCCCAACCTTAACCTTAATCAATCCAAACACCAACTCTAACCTTAATCAACCCCAACCCCAACCCTAACCCTGCGAGCCCTCTCTTCACGTGCTGAACCGAAGCAACAGCTCTTCCAAGCTGCTGAACCCTGGGTCTGCTTTTTCAGAATTTGTAATCTGGAGAATAGTAATTGAAATTATTTGTAATCTGGATAAATGTAATCCAGCCATGACGTTTTCTGAAAAACGATCCAGATAAAAGCAGTCACAAAATAGTTATTATTATTTATTTTTTTATTACAAAATCCGGATCACTGTTATCCAGATTTTAAGTTTTGATAAACCGACCCTTGTAGATGAGGGACCAGTCTGGAAGTGCCTGTCTGGACTAGTCTGTCGCCTGACCAGAAGTGCTTACTGCAGGGCCAAAACTTACATCACCTGGAATTTTAGGATAAAAAAGTTATATGAACATAATTTAGATATTTTATTTAACATCATGTAATCAAAGAAACTACAAAATGGTATTGCAAAAGCCTTCTGATAGCCGTAATAGTTAGTACATTATTTCATGTTAGATTTCGAAATGTCACATTTTTCAGTTTTCCATTGTGTATGGAAAACTACAAAGTACGTAATTCAATATGTTGAAGCTAAATGAGTTCATTCTATATGGCGATGCAAAACTTGCAACCATAGCTGTAGATTTCCAGCCAATTTTTCTCCTAACTGTGGAAGCAAATTGTTAGAGGTGCATCAGAAGCATTACCTGCTTTTATTTATTATTTTATAGCCCATTTTTTGTGGAAACAATCATACTCTGGAAAATAAGTTCAACCCTAGGTAAGTTTCATCAATTGAGGGGTCCCCGAGTAGCTCGCCTGGTAAAAGCATGACACTGTGTCGTGCAGGTGAGTCGTAGTCAGAGGAGCACTGGTTCGTATCCTGGCTGTGTGAAGTTGCTAATCTTTGCTGGGGATTCCACAGGGAAAATCCAGTTTCTTTTCATCACGCTGCAGTGCACTCTGCTGGCGTGCGCCCCGTTGAGCTCAAAGCAGACACTGCAGGGGTGCTCATTTACCAACGTGCGTGCATGCGCTTTTGCATGCGTGCGTCTAACCTTCCTCCACTTGGCTGTGTCCCTCCAGGAACCTGGTGACATGTCTGTCTGTGTCCATGGATGGCACGCTGCTACTGTCGGGCTCCCATGACGAGACTGTAAGGCTGTGGGACATTCAGAGTAAGCAGTGCGTGAGGACCGTCAACCACAAAGGTAACCCGGCCTCAGCGCCTCACCATCTGTAGGGGACCAGCTTCATAAAAAGGCAACAAGAAAAACACATTAAAGGGCATATGGCTTAAAAAATCTGAAGTGTACCAAATTGGTGAGTTAAGGAAAGAAGTTTCAGAGGAATGCTATTGATGTTTAGTAAATCTAACAGCAGTCAAAGTTACCTAACAGATTTATTAGCGCTAATTCCACAGCAATTAAAATCTTTTGACTGGGGCTTTATACTGACTTTAATCAATAACAGGATTTAATGAGCTTTCGTGTTTTACATCCATATGTTTCTGAAAGAATAAGTGTACACCACTGTGAATCAAACATACTAACAAAAACATTATTTGACCCCTGGCTTGCCTTTTTGACCAGTTAGTTTGCTCCAAAAGAAATTGCAACCCCAGTTCTACTTGCTGGTGTATCTAGGACACAAATACATGAGTAAATACACAGGAGCGCAATCCCACTGACAGCAACTTCTCTCAAACCTCAAGAAGGAGACCAGCAAGCGTTTAGCTCCCCGCCTGCGCTTCCCCCGGGTGCAGAGAGAATAAAATGCTTCAGTGTTCTTTTCAAGAGCATGAGGCCCATCAATTCTGAGTGCATTCTTCTACCATAATTGTTGATAGTGCTGGAGATCTGAGAAAAGGAGTGTTAAGGTACAGGGTAATGGTGAGAACAGAGTGCTAAACAATGTTTTCAAATTCATTTTCTTGTCTTGCACTAGTAGCCCTTTTCTTTCAATCAATCAATCAAATGTATTTTGTATAGCGCCTTTCATGACAAGGCATACCAAGGCGCTTCACATGACAAATAAATATACTATACAATAATATAATATACAATAAAATATAAAAAAAAATCCCAAAACAAATAAAAATAAATAAAATAAATAAAATACATATTAACAAAATTCTAAAATAGGCCATCCCAGTCTACAAAAAGGCATCAGCATAAAGCTTTGATTTAAATGCTTTTATAGAGTCGGCTTTACAGATTATAATTGGAAGATTGTTCCATAATGCAGGTGCATAGTGACTAAAGGCTCTTCCACCACACAAGCTGCGTTTTATCATTGTAGTCACCAGGAGCCCAGCATCAGCAGATCTCAGCTGGCATCCAGGGACAGAAGGTACAAGCATATCATTAATGTAATCAGGGTCATTTCCAGAGATAGCCTTAAATGTCATTAATAAAGTGCTGGTAAAGAGCATGTTTTTGCTCGTACTTTGTACTAAAACATGATATCTAGTACTATATTAGGTTGGAAAGTTATGATTTTCCATGCCAAAGCGTGCTGTTGACTGAAACATACAGTATGTACGTCACGCTTTAGGTTTTCCATATATCTGAATAACTGCTTAGCCAATGGCAATGAACTGTAGCATACGTTATTGAGAGTATTAGATTCTGGGGAAATATGGGGGGGTGGCTGTCTGTCCATTCAGACTTGCGTTTTTGCATTGTGACAAAACTTTGTATTAACTCTATGCAGCAGAAGCTATTGGGAGTATCACATTTTGATGATGTATGGAGATGTGTCTCTCTGTACCTCCTTCCGACCGGCTCATGTATCTTGAGAACACAAAAAGTTACCCCTCGTGCTGTCATTTTAATGTACTTTGACATCTTAAATACCTTGTGTTCAATTTTCATTTAACTGTAAACTATGTACAGCTGTGGTGGGGTTGTATGCTATTATGAGGTGCCTGGTGAAACTGGTGGAAAGCTGAGTATGTAGAGGTTTAACTCAGTCTGCATATTAACCTTGCCTCGTCTCTAAAAATGTAGCTTGTCTCCTGTGAGTAGGCCTGCATTCCAGCTCTAGAGTAATTAAAACATAATTCCAGCATAGCCATACTGCAATTAACGCTAATGGGATTACGAAGGAGTTTTGCTGCTGAGATCAGTTATTGTGGCAGGCCAGGTTGAGACTCTTACTTCAGCACACCCCACTCCCTGCCATACCACAGCTGGGGTATGGAACTGGATTACACTGCAGCACTGGGCGGGAGTCCAAGTTAGTTAACGTTAAACTGATAAAGGCATTAGCTGAGACACGTGCCTGCTTCTCAAGTAAAACAAAACAACAAAATCCAGACCATGTGTACTGTGGTTTGCTATATAAATGATGCACATGTGCTCACCTGCTTTGAGATGTTGTGGTCAGCAGGGGGGTTCTGGTAAGGTTTTGAAAGCTGTGCAGAATCGAGGAATTGGCTCTTCTATAAAGACACTGATCCGCCTGGTTTACTTGGTCCATGGCCAGCAACTAAAACAAAAGAGCAGTCCCTGAACTGTGATCAAAATACCTCAACACAGAAAATATCATGTTTAAAAAAAATATGTATTTCAGAATTTTGCATTGGAACCACTCCTAATCAGGCAAAAACAAATACTGTAATTCGAAGCGACATTGTTATGGATATTACTTATTACCACACACCTGTCCTGCACAGTGTAAAAGGGTGCAGCTAAGAATGACTTCTCAAGCAAAACAATAACCCTTTGCTATTTACTTCAAAACCCAAACTGATGGGAATTGATCAAACCTCAAATACATCTCTTCCAGGCCATTTGGTTCATTTTTTTTGTCAAAGATAAAAAAAAGATGATATACATGAATGAAATGCAACAAAGGGTAAACCTTTAAATGAATGATTCATGTCTAACACAGTAGTCATTACTTGTTAGATAAGACTACGCGGCGATCTGATTCAAGTATTCAAAATTCTAAAAGGTATTGACACTGTCGACCCAAGGGACTTTTTCGACGTGAAAAAAGAAACAAGAACAAGGGGTGGAGATTAGATATAGGGCATTCAGAACAGAAAATAGAGAGAGAATTGTGAGGGTCTGGAACCAACTCCCCAGCAATGTTGTTGAAGCTGACACCCTGGGATCCTTCAAGAAGCTGCTTGATGAGATTCTGGGATCAATAAGCTACTAACAACCAAATGAGCAAGATGGGCCAAATACCTCTTCTCGGTTGTAAACTTTCTTATGTTCTAATTGACCGCAGTGATTGTTAGGCACATAACAAGAGACAAGATAAATTATGTGCAGGCACCGGTCGCTGTGTACGAATTAAATCAAACAAATCTTTTGGATCGCAAAGACACCATTTAAAACAGGTTTCAAGATTCTAAAATTCTTTAGAATCTGGCTTTATCAGGAGATCACCAGTAACCTGGTGATTAGTAGTGTGCATTGATAACATCTATATTTCACACAGTCTTTTACACTGTATTCTGGCCGACACATTTAAGTATGCAGGATAATAAGCAGTTTGGACTGTTCATGATTTGTGATGATGATGATAAATATGAAGGCTGTTTGAATAGTTCTTTGAGTCACTGCAAGTCAGATTGTGAACTAGACCCATGGCATTGCATCATTTTCAAAACAGCCGATCTCTGCAGTGACTTGGCAGGATCCCCTTTACTCAGTAATCTGCTCAACAGAGAGGCACCCGGCCTGCAAAATTTATGACCGTCCAACAGCAGGGAAACAGCCATTAGTGTAATTCAACTCCTGGGAGGAAGTTTTCAACATCCCCACAATAAAAGCGGAATCAATATCTGTAATTGAGTTGGAGGTAATCGGGGAGCCCAGATTACCACAAGAAGAAATAAATATACTGTCTGAACAGCTCCCCCCTGACACACACACACAGAAGCAAGCCATTGCCACAAGGATGTAGATACATATCTGTATTTCCAGTTTTGTGCGGTTAGCTTTGACTCAAGCTCAGCTGCATTGCTAGTGTCAGCCCTTCTCTGCATACAAATGAGCTAGCTTTTGGTAACTGGAAAGGGAAATGCAGGATCACTGATCTGTGCAGATCTTCAAAAATCCAGCTCTTAATCAGTGTTTGAACTATGAGCAATTAACCCCCTTAGCCCATGCCTTATTCCTGGATGTTGCGGATCCTAAGCCTTTTTTATTTTTAAAAAATACTTCTCTTTGGGCTCGCCTGGTAAAGACACAGCTACGTGGTGTGTAGGGTCCGGCAGTCAGGGGAGCCGAGGTTGCTTTGCTAGGTGTCGGTCTTTTTTCCCTATCTTGGTACACCTGTCACATTGTTAGTTTGTGTAAATGATATAGTGCATTGAAGAGTTAACCTCTAAATATGTGTGGAAGGTGATCAGTGTCCCAATTCTAAAACATTCGTCGGATTATTTCAAGAGCAGGGTGTTACACTGAGCTAAACGAGTTGCTTTGAAGTTACCGATGTGAAAACAGTATCTCGTCCCACGTGCCCGGTAAAACGGGGGCTTGGCTGAATTCGGAACTAGATGAAAAGGTCATAATTCAAGCATCAGCCTTAAGAACATAGAACATAAGAAAAGGCCATTCGGCCCATCAAGTCTTGCCCCTTGTTAGCACACCTTTCTCCCCAACTGGTGGTGGGGGGCGGGAGTCTAATCTAATTTAAAAGCACAGAATCTAGTGCTGTTTTATGTTCCCAGTGTTTTAGTCACCTGGTAGGCTCTCTGTCAAAGCAAGCACACATTTCAGATATTTTGTTTGCTCTAGGGACACAGAGAGAGAATGGGGGGGGGGAGGAGGGGGGGAGACAGTGAAATACAGACTCAGAAAATACACAAGCAAGAGGGAGAAATAGACTCCGAGAGATGAAGACAAATCACTGATGACAAAGACAGATTGAGGGTCTGATTTTAAGGCTAAATCCAATATAGCCTGATTTCAACCCCCAAATTTAAGGTTAAACCTGATTTCACACAAAAATGGAGTATTAGTTATTAGCTGGAAAGATGACTTCATTATTCTTGTGTTGCTATTGTAAAATCAAAATTTCTTAATCAGAAAGCGTGGCCGTTTTCTAACTCGCTCTGTGGTCTTGTGCAGACCTCATGAGATGACATCTCTTGTACAATAAGAGACACCTTGCACACAGCATATTAACTTTGAGCATGATCAATAAGATCCATTGGAGCATAATACCTGTGTATAGAGCGTAATACAACAGTGCTGTAGGGTCATCATTTTCAAGTTCGGATAAAATGATGAGGACACTAGAACAGCATTTTTGTGTTAACCTACTAAATTTGGTTGTTATGAATTTTGTTTTTCCTCAATAATTCTAAGGTACTGGCCTAGCTGCAATTTGAATACATGAGGGGACTAAAATACACTAAGTTACCAACAATTTTTAGTAGTGATTTTCCTAACACCCTATAATAATGTAATATGTTTATTCTGACTCTTTGAAGATCCTCGTTTATTATTTGGAAGTTCTTAGATGCCTCTGTGCTGTATTTCCCTGACTGTGTGCCGCCTTCTCTCTCCCACAGGCTCGGTGACCAATGCCTTTATCATGCCTGCTCCTGCAAACATGTTCCAGCCGGACAGCCGACCAACCGTGGGACTGCCTCGCTTCTCCCGCCACCTGAACCCCTCGGAGCCAGGGGAGGGGGGAGAGTCGGGGGGGGTCAGCCTGCGCCTGGGGCTCCATATGCAGGTACAAGACCACACACACACCAACAAACCTGGAGACCTGGCAGCGTCTGTCCCAGTCCAAGACTAGTCAAGTTCTGAATGAGTCAACTGAACTAGCAAGTTCAGGTCCCCTGGTCTAGAGAGTAAAGTCTGCCAATTCCGTACTTGCTAGTGGTCCTCAGATGGGACTGTTAGACCATTATAGACCTGCTTTGTATACGGATTTGGATTGTGCAATTGTATAATTAAGGATGTGGTTGAAATGAGGCCTTGGCCTGGAATAGGTTGAAAGAGCCTCATAACTGAGGCCTTCAGCAGGGGGCAGTCTTGATGATAATGGTGTTGCAGTACAGCCAGTGACATCATGAATTCAAGGTCTGAAATATTCTGTCAAGCGAGGAATATTCTTGTAGTGTTGCTATGCTTTTGAAACTTCAAGTTAACGTTTGGTTTGATTAAGTGATCACAGAGCAATATCCATTCCCACCGTTGCTGCCCCTGTATCCTGTTTGTGTTGTGAGAGAATGTCTCTAGTGGTGGGTTTTGGTAGCGTGGCTGGACCCTCTCACCTGTAATGTTTTTACTATGTGGTGGTGACACAAACAGGCAGGAAACAGTGTTTTTCTTTAACACCACTTGGCGTCAGTTTATTAAACTTTAACTAATTACCTAAACAGGAAAAAAGAAAACCAAGCCTAGCTGCCCTGGAGCTTTAATGAAACTTACAGGGCTAGTGGCCCTTTTCTTTAACCACTGGACCACACAGCTGCTGACAGTTTCTCCCTCAGCAATTTAGTGCATATAAACAGTGTCAGAAAACTGTTTAACATTATAGTGTACATTGTTCTGCTTTGATTTATGAATGTTTCCTAAAATGTAAGAGTTGATATTTGCTGCCTTACCAACAGATCGAAGTGGAATGAAATCCAAAGTAGTAATATGTGGCTGCACTTGACCTTGTGAAGATCCTTGTTCTCTAAATCATGTGCAATTCAACCAACCTTACAGCAATTGACAGCACAAGAGAATACTGGAGAAACTCCTTGGGGGGGGGGGGGGGGGGGGATACAGTGTAGATAGATGCACAACATCACAGAAATGTTTGTCTTGGTCTTTAATGTGGAACAAGTGAACATGACTTGTGACGAATGCCTCCTCTTGCGGCAGACACTTCAACAGCACAGAGCTGTCATTAAGTTGCGTCATTTGGCCTATAGGGAAGACCCATCAACATCACTTCACCAAGGCAGCACGTCAAGCCCCTTGATGGTCTTACTAACCAGTCCACCCACCCTCACTTGCAGCTGCTGAGAGAGCAAGATCTGACCAGAGCAGGATCTGAGGAGGAATGTGCCTGCAGGCTGTATTTATAATTCAAGGACCTTCTCGAAGGCTGTAGAGCAGCATCACTATCACAGACTGCCTTGCAGTAAATGGAGCTACAACTGGCAGTCTCGATTGTTTAAGCCCATCCCTTTCTTGAGTGACAAAACTCCATAATGCCTAAAGGAACAAGTTATGAAGATACACAAATCCCTTTATTAGGATCTGTACCTCATTTCTGGTTAGGCCACTGTGTTCCCTGCTCACAGCCTTGAAGCGACTTGGCATAGACTCCACAAGAGTCTTGAGGGATCCATTCAGCCATTGATGTTTCACACACTCGGTTATGAGAAGTAGGCTTGATGATGAATGTGGCGTTCAAGTTTGTCTCAATTGGATTGAGGTCCAGGGATTGTGGTGGCCATGGAAGATGTCTGAAGTCTGTCATGCTTCTCAAAGCATTCACACACAGTAATGCCGTGGTGGATATGTGCCATTGCTATCAGAGTACAAACGCAGCATTGTTAGGTGGACCTGACCTGGGACTATGCTTAAGTAAACTATTGAATTTGTTCATCGTTCCAGAGTAATCAAGGGACTCAGGGTAGACAGTCATGGGGAACAGAATCTATAGGGCTGAAAACAGGGCAAAGTTAACCTGGATTAAAAAGGTCATTCTTACTGGAATGGTTTGCAAGCCTGATAAGTAATGATCTAAGCAGAAACAACAACAGAGAAATACAGAAAGTAAAAAGATTTTAACCGGTAAGAAATGAAATACTAGGAAAATGCAGATGATGATATGTTACATATCGGCTAAACTAAGACAACCAAATGGTGCAGGGACTTTGTTGTTTGTTTTGAGTGCAGATCAGTTCTTCTCTCATTCTTATTAACAGATGGGTGAATTAAATCACCAGCAGGATTTTGAAGCTGAGAGCTGTGAGGTGGTGTGAAAGCATGTTGCGTCTGCTTCTGTGTTCGATGTGCTGGATGTGTCGTCCAGGTCATCCTACACTAGCACGAGAAGCATGAATAAATAAACGCCATGGAAGAATTGGCTGCATGCCTTTGCTTTCTCATCCTCAGGGCACTGAAGACTCGTACTTGGAGAAGGCTGGCAAATTGCATGAGTTGATGTGTGCAGCCACAGACAAGGTAAGCACTGGCACATAGTTACAACAACCTGAAAAGGAGTCATTCAGGGTGTGACTTTTTTCTGTTTCTGTCACACACACCCCGTTCACACTTGCAGTTTAGACCGGCCCAGGGCTTCCTTATCTCATGTGTGAACGCTCGAAAAATGAAAAGGCGGCCCTGGGCCAGGTGAAATTTAGACCAGTTTTTGATGCGGTGTAAAGTACCAATGCCACCTCAGGGCCGGCCTATCTGCCTGTGTGAACCCAACGCAGGTCCTGGGCCGGCCTCGACGTGTCAGTGCGGTGATGTACCTCAATCCACTCCCCTACTTGGTCGAGCGTAGTAGATCAAAACATTGTCGGTTTTAAGGGGTAGCTGCTGGGATGATGCAGAAATGAACCCTTAGCGGTCCATTTATTCAGCGCTTGTCAGGCGCATCAGGTCCAATTTATTTTCACATGCGCTGTTTTAAATGTCCCCCGCCCCCAGAGTAAAGCAGGTTTAAAAAATGTATTGAATCGGAAAAGGACCGTCCTGCATCTCCAGCCAAGCCCCACCCCTTGTTCGCTGTATTTTTCACATACCTCTTTATAGACGTAGATACTCTCCTGATCGCTCGTTTTATCACCAAACTCCTCAATAATGCAATCCAAGTCATTATTTTATTACTGTAACATATCCAAAACGCTCTGCAAATGTCTGTGATATTCTTTGAGCGCTGGATATGAAGCAGCTATCTCCTTTATGTTCGTGTTATCTCTGTGGTGAAAACCTGCAAGTTTGTCAGAGAACTCTCGGAAATACTGAGCAGCAGGCCAAAAATAAACTCACCATGGATCTTGGATTTTATGGAACCCACGGCGATCTCCAGCCCATTAAATAGCAATGGGGAATGCACTGAATACACAGACACGTTTGACGATGATGATGCTGGGTCAGTCATGAATGGTAAGTATTTCTTCATTGTACAGCTTTCATTAAAACGATAAAACTTGCGCTCTGTGTGTGTGTGTGTGTGTGTGTGTATATATACACACACACACACATTTCAGATTGTAGCTAAGATTGTAAATCTAATATTGATAAATAATGCATGCGACGTTGCATATTCAGTCACCATTAATATAATAATCTGTATTGTGACTAATGTAATGTACACATCCTTGTTTGCTTCATTTACTACGCATGATGCAACACGATCGCTTCTTTCCACAGTAACCGACTGCACTGTCAACACATGCCTATCGTATCTTGTGCAATAAGTACAGTACAACAGTGTTGCAAAAATTAAGATTGTCATATTTACGTCTGCAAATTTCCCAGCTCAATCTCTTATGTTGACTTCCGGGAATGCAGTGTTTATGTCACTGTTTACATTCCCAACAAGCACTTCGCTGCAATTTAGGCTTTCTTTTGAGCCACACATGTGAACGCAGTTAGGCCCCCTAAAACCTCAACTGTGAATGGAAATTTTGAGACAGCCCAAGGCCGGTTCAGTAAATGTGAACAGGGTGACAGTTTATCAAATATCTCCTTGCCTCTTTTCCCTCTCTCCTTTTCTGCTTCCCCCCCTCCCTCCCTCCATCCCTCCCACTCAGTGGGTGATTGTCAGGATGAGGCTGGTAGCGAGGCCCAGGCAGGGTCACGCTGGGCTAATTACCTGGCATGTGCTAGCTTTGCTTTAGGATAGACAGATGCAGCAAATGTTAAATTGTGTTAAGTGGATTAGCATGGTTCTGTAAATATAGCTGGTTTCAAACAATCTCTGCTGAATCTGTATTTAAATAAAGAAAACCAGATAACATTTTTAAATATGTATACAGACAGTAAGTATTATTGACTCTGACTGCCTGCGCAGACAAGGTCATTTAAACTGGTGTTTTCTACAAAAATAAATCTGAATATTAAGAGGATAACACTGTGTTACACTCTGTCCCACAAAAGCACTTTCCAAAACACAGGCGACACTGCAGGTGAAATTTAGATTGGTTTATTCCAGCCTTCAGGTAATGAAGTACAGTGAAACACTGCAATACGTAGCCACAATCACAATTGTTTTTCCTTTGACTGCATTGTAAATAAACCTTTAATATTGAGACCATGCCACTATTCTGGATTATGACCACAATTTGCTGTCCCAGCTGAATCAAAGCACTGTTGAATTACCCTATTATTAATACACCCACACAGAAGCTCATAGTTTTCATATTTGAAAAGCAGGCAGATTGTCATTGTAATGTTCCTATGAGGATTACTATTGTCAATTATTACCAAATATGAGTGATAAAAGAGAATTTAAAAGCACTGCAGTGGAAAATGCTTCTGCGGTTTTAAACATGGTGCAAAAAACAGCTCAGAGTAAATACCGTCTCCGCTCAGCAGTACATCCAAATACAGTTCCAGAATTCAAATATTGGACTGTTTGTTCGAGCATGAAGACAAGTATGCTGCATCAGTGTATACAGAGTTAATCTGGAAAGCACACACACAGCTCCCCAGACTCATTCGGCTGGGCTTTAATTCAATAAGTAACATATATAACAAATGCTAAACTAAGCATGTTTTATACAGGGTTTTATTGATCTGATCACCAGTGAAATTCAGACTTTTTTTTATTGTTCAATTAATCACCCAGGTGCCCTACTTAGTAACATGAAAATTATATTACTGCACACTTTGACGTTTTTCACCATGTCCGGGGTCTTCCATGCCTCATGGGCTTTCCCAAAAACATACATGACTGTACGCATGTCGATGTGAGCAGCTAAGGAATTGCTGTTAGCCTGTGTGAGCTGGCTCTGTTGTAGCCATGCTGATGCCTTTGTCCTTACTGCCCTGCAGAGTGTGTTCGGAATCGGGGAGAATACCAAGGTGCGAGTGGCGGAGCTGGAGGATGAGGTGAAGAAGCTAAAGAAGATCAACAAGGACCTTTACGAGTTCTCAACACAAATCCTGACCAAGCCACACTGAACCAGGGTAACGCCCAGGGGTACATTAAGCAGTTGGAGGGTCCTACGGCTGGTTTCATAGACTCCAATTAGCTCTTGTCATAGACTAATCGGGGTCTGTGAAACCAGCCAGAGTCAAGTGGTCTCTTCGGCTGTGTAAGAATCTGTTTGTAACTGATGCTGTCAACCAGGAGGTGTTGTGCAAAGTCAACGAGGGAGCCTCATTGGGCTTGATTCTCTAAGATATTTTCTGTAAAAGAAATCGGAGACAACTTTACTGGCTACTTACAGACCCCTAAAAGAAATGTCTGGATTGTGTATTTCCGATTTGGTGACTTTATTGGGTACTTTTTTCTTAATTTGGAGTGAATCACTGTCCAAATCTGAATCAGTGTGTCTAGTGGTGTCAGCAGAGTTTCATATAGGGTTCTGATACACACATACAGCTGTGACCAAAAGTGTTGCATCATCTAGAATTTTAGGATTGAAACGAAATAAAAATTGTGTGTGCGCCAACCTCGGTAAACTTGACACCCCACAGGGATGTCATTTACTGTCAACTTATCCGAGGTGTTGAGTAAACCGTGGGTGCACGTGATCCATGGCATTAACATGGAAATAAGTAACAGAACTCACATGTTTACAGTATTATAGTATGTACAAGGTTATTTTGAGTTAAATGTCCGTATGAAAACGGTTGGTAGAACTGCAGTGAATGAATCTGTTACAACTGCACAAACTCTTGACTATACTTTATTGGCTTGGACTGTCTAATTTGATGGCTTAAAATTAACAAATATACATTATACAGAATTAACTTGGTGAACAAAAATAATAAGAAACAACTTAGTTCCACACAGAACTCAAGCATTGTCGATTGTTTCGCCGGCAAAAGCAATCGCTTTGAAAGTTCTGCTGACAGGCTTGCTATCCTGAATAAGCTGAGCTTTAAAGCTGATTGAACAAGAACTCATTTTTCACTTCACTCGCTGTGAACTAACACTGTAACCAGCTGCACTTGGTAGTTGAGAATGAGTGAGTGAACGATCCGTTTCCAGTCCATTGAAACAAGAGTATCATGTAGAGTTCAGTCAGTGAAACAACAGTGTCGAGTTATACACTAGTGTTTAACAGATTTTGTCCCTTCGGTACCGGTAATAAGTGTTACAAGTAAAGCGTGGTGTTGAATAAAATAATTGAGAGGAAGGATGCGTAGATTTTCTATCATGTGTGAAACTATTGTAACTCACACTCGTTCGTTGTCCCTTTAAAAACGTAGACCCAGAAGACACAAATGGAAGTTTATAGTGCTTGCGCGTACTTTTAATAAACACAAACAAATAAACAAAACAAACGTCTAGCTCTTTTTCAAGCACTTCCTGAACAGGCAGGAACCTAACTGTAATACAGTGCAGCTAGGCTGTTTACCTGTAACACCAACACAAGAAAGTTTTGCACACAATACCTTCTGATGGTTGCACACACTCACAACCAGGCTCTTCACACTACAGACCTGAAGAGACTGGCTGCTTTCTTTAAATACCCTGCACTTGGCTCTAATTTACAATACACACCAGGTGCAGTGAATAACTAATAATTAAACAATTAAAACAATTAAACCAACAATTGTGCATTTGCCTGTGTTTTTGGGCAGGCAAAGCTTAACCCCTTCCTTGTTGTATTACACATGTAATTGAAGAAACTACAAAATGATATCACAAGAGTCTACCAGAAGCCATAATAATAGTACAGTATTTCATGTTAGATTTCAAAATGTTACATTTTTAAATTTGTCAGTTTTTTTTTTTTTAAAGTAAAACTGCAAAGCGGTATGTAATTCAGTGTTTCATTCGACTTCAGAAAGCAAAGTTAGTTGATTCTATAGGGAGATGCAAAACTTTTGGCCATAGCTGTCCAGTGTAATAGCAGTTGTATTGGGCACTTTTTCCACTTACAAAGACCTCATTGGGCTTGATTCTCAAAGATATTTTCTGTAAAAGAAATCGGAGACAACTTTACTGGCTACTTACAGACCCCTAAAAGAAATGTCACCACTGTAGCCCCCTGTACTAACTCTGGGATAAAGATCCATTCAGCAAACAGCTTCAAACAGACAGAGATCCATTCAGCAAACAGAAGTCTGCTGTGAGATCTGCACAGAGTACTGATCTTGAATGCAGCCCCACGTTTCTGTTAGTCAGTTTGGGAATGTGGGTTTTCTGAGGGGGGAGCTGCTGAAAGGTTACAATTCCAGGATTTATTTTGTGTATCGATCTATGATTTTTGGCATGCATGTTATTTTTAAGGTGTTTAAGTGTAATAAAAGTTTTTTAGTATAAAATACTTTTTATTTTGTGTCAGTCTATACCGCACATTAATATTTCCTGTATACGCCATGCACACACACAGTGCCGTCCAAAAATTCATCACTTTCTATAGCGAACCCTGCTGGCCAAGCGCCCGGTGAGCTCAAAAGCAGACACCTACAGGGCTGACCTTCGTCCTCCAGAGGCCCGTAGCTCGTTGACGTCAGCTCTCAAGTTCCTTGGTGTAAAAGTGGAAGCTGGCCTGGTCATGGGATCGGAGGACGCTCACTGAACCTTCAGTTCGTTTGAGCTGTTTGGGGAATTGCTTCTGCGAGAGATAAACAATGATAAGAATTGGAGATTCTAAATTGGGGAGAAAATCAGGGGAACGATAATTGGGCACACTAAACTGAAATACAGAAATAAATCAAGTTTATAAATACTGTCCTGTTAACCCAACATTACTACTGTATATTGAACATGCTGGCAGAATCGAGTGTCATTGATTTTTTAGGAAAAGATGAGAATGGAAAGTTTGTCCAATTGCTTTACGTGCAGTTGTGATAGCGCAAAGTTCCTAAATTCTGCACTGGGCTCTCCTAAAGCTACAGAAACCAACCTCTTTGTTCGCCGTGTCAGTGACGGAGATTGCAGCAGTAGGGTTTGGCTCATGAAGCTTCGTACGCAATCCTCCCACTCTCCAGATGCTGATTTTCCACTCACTGCTTTGTAAAACAGCATCCTGAGGGAAGGGTTCTTTTTGACGACGTTTCAGTGATCAGTGTTGCAGCCCTTGAAGTTCGTGCATGCCTTGCAGTGCTTCCGCTGTTATGCTAAAGTACATTTTTTAAACATCTTCTGTTTTCAGTAACACAATGCATTGAGGGTTTGTTAGCTGAACAGAGCTTATAGTAAACCATACAGGAGAAAATACTCAGTTGGTCAGGGACTTTCGCATAAATTGAATATTTGCTATGATTATTTCTCTTATGCCCCACTTCCATCTGCACCATAAAACCAGTCTGTAAAACTGAATAAATCTACTGTTTCCAGCTGCAGTCTACAATCCAATCTGCACATATTCTCAATTAAAATGAAAATATTCTCTGCACAATAAAACTGTACTGTACAGCCAGCTGGTTCATTCCATCACACATCTAAAACATACTGGAATTAACACTTTACCATCGGTGATTTACACTGCCCTCGGTGCTATGGGGAGTTCGGATTTACATTTTCAGCCCGATTGGGTCAAGGGGTCAAAAGTTGTAAAGAGGGGAAGATGTGGTTAAAGGCCCCCCAGCCTTTAATCCATAATTTATTTGAGCTAGAGGCTTGTGTTGAGTATCACACATTTCAAAAAAAGTATAGTTGTCCCTTTAAAACATTTTTGACCTACAACCTCAATAATAAAAACCTAAAAAAAAATGAAAGTTGAAAATCTCTGCTTCACATATACAAAGTTACGGGAAGGTACTATCTTTTTGCTTGCTGTGAGAAGAAAATCCCCCCAGTCTCGTATTAAAGCAAGACTATTAATAATGTGACAGGACGTCTGTTCTGGAGCAGGGAAACTCGCCCCATTGACTTCAGTGCAGCACAGACCTGCTGAGCACATTATAGCTACATCATCTACCTCAGAACTGATCAAACAGCCCGTTTCAGGCTCATTGCTGGGAGATAATGGTCCTGGAATTACATAGTGGAGAGCCATTATTATTACTTAGTATGTTCTGCCAGTAGTCCATTGTCCCTAACGCGTCGACAGGCTGATGTTACGTCTCAAAAGGCCACCATGGGGTCATCTCCATGGTGAGGGTTCTACAAACTCACTGGCAGCTGCCAAGCACTGTTAGCTCTCAGTGTGATTTCTGACATGTTGGTTTCTGAGGTTAGTTTTGTGTCATATTTAAAAATAACTTCTTAAAAGTAATACAGTGCTTTGTCTCTAATCACAATAACCTGTGTGGATATTGCCCTTTGAGCCCCTTAATTTGACAATGGGTCTGTGAAGAAGGAAGTGAAGTCACTTTGGCAGCTTATTGACCAGTACAGAATAACTGCAATACTGTCTCTCCTACAGTAGCAATGATGAGAAGACTTGACACATCTACTCTTTTAAGAAATCCATATCCTCCATCTGGTCACATGCGCTTCAGTTTTGATCTTGTTAGGAAGTTTTAATCTTGAGAGAAGTCTTAGCAAACAAGCGGTTTGCTTTAGTAAACAGTGAAACATTGAAGACAGTGTGTGTAGCCTTTAGATATGTTATAAAACACATCTTGAAAGAGTTTTTTTCAGTTTCTGAAATAGCTGAGTTGTCAATATCTATTTTATTGGTGCACCAGATAATATCGGCAATGTGATGTCATGTGGTTGCAAAAGGCATAATCATATTTCAATAGAACATTGTAAAGATCAGACAGCATTATATTTAGTTTGGAAAAGGTGAAAATCCTGTCAATGTGTGGAATCAATGTTTCTGTTTCACTTTTGACATTAGCAGAACTAAGCAGTCAACAAATAGGGAAAAAATATATATTTTCCAGGTTTTCACACCAGGCAGGTTCTAATGTAGTTCATTGAATCTGTTAAGAGGCAATTAATTGATGTAAAACCTGGTTGGAATAAAGACTAGGACTGGAATAGATCTTGAGGACCAGAGTTGAGTACCACTGAACTAGGGAATGCAATTTGGACCCTGTAGCATTTATATTATTTTTTCCAAAGGTAAGTAGCTTTGTTTTACTGTCCCTCACCTTTTCATGCTGTTTGCAATCGTTCTGCCATGACTCAAATACTGTGTGTTTTATATTTTTTGATAAGTGTGTAAGCCTTACTGTGAGGTCTTTTCAGCTCAAACAGTTGCAGATTTCAAGTTAGCTATAACATGTTATAGGTAACTTGAATTCTGCAACTGTTTAAGCTAAAAACCCTGCAACTAGGGTCTAGTTAAGTAACTTAGAGTTCAGTTGGAATGAAAACCAGCAGACACGGGGTCCCCAGGACCAGGATTGGGAAACCCTGATCTTAGTCTTGGTGGCAACTAGAGTATTGCCACCAAGACTAAAGGAAACACCACAGTTCCAGATCACTAGATTGCGCTGGCTCATACTTCTACAAAGACACTTTGGCTGCTGTAGCCTCAGTTTCATATATCTATGGCAGACAGCTAGAACTGAAGAGCAGATCTTGAACTCGGATGAAAGCACCTTAACACAGAATTGTCAAAACAAATGTTGGGAAGAATAAAGATACTTTTGAGCTCTTGAAAGCTGTTGTTTGTAGATCAAAGTTAATCTGACAAACAGTATCAACTCTTTGTCATCTTAAAAAGGCTGATCCCTTCAATCTAACAAGGGTTTGAATGTCTCCCGTGTTTCCCATAGCCAGCAATGCCTAATGTAAACTTTTCATGTTTAATTGCTAAAATGCCTCTGCCTCCAACTTAATCCTTTAACAAGAGTATGTCTCTATCTTGGATGGCAGATGTCGATAGCGCTGTGGTGTTGCAGCAATAAACTAGTCTGTTATATACACCTGTCCTTGTTCAATCAATACAGAATTAAACTTTCATTTTCTTGAAAAAGAGCGCCCCACGCATAAACAATTGGCAGATCAATAGGGATCACAGATTTTATTGCAGCATTCAAGGTGTAAACAAGGGATTAGTATCACAATGTCTCACAGATTGATAGTCAGGACTATAAACTTGATTACTGTATGTGTTTCACTGTTTGAAAATGAAATAGCCCCTTGACACCTGTATTGCACGCTACGTGGATGCCTAGAAGATGACAGATATTAGAATTACCCTTATTTGATATTGGAAAAATGACTTTCATTATTTCTACTTTACAACATGCAGTAAAAGCTGTCCGTTGGAAAACAATATCTGCTGTGTGTAAAAAGCATTGTATATTTGGAAAGCCCCCAAAAAAGGGGAATGTGTATGAAATACCAATTATCTTAACATTGTACCGTCCTTGTTTAGATCTACTTTGTGTTTTACTTACTGTTCCAGTCATCACAGCCTGAAGTTTAAAGCATCCCTAAGGACTCAGAGCTCTGAGAATCATGACTGAATCCATCTGGTACCCCAGACTATGATCATGAACCTGTCTCCTTGCAACACCTGCAGAGAACCGCAGAGTTACGAACGCCTTGGGAATGGAGGCTGTTCTTAAGTCTGAAATGTCTGTAACTGTGAAAATGAGTTTTCAATGGTTTTAATAAATGTGTACACCGGCTATCTACCGCCTTAGTCTGAAGAATAACACAAGGATGCAGCACAGTAATGCAATACTCATATTGTTAGGAGTTGAAAGGCTTTAAAATCGTACTATACGTGGGAAAATGCGAAATGTAACTTAATATTCCATTTTTGACTGTAAACACAAATTTAAACATCCAGGAAAAGCTGGGCTAACGTTCTGCTTGTTTTTATTTTATTTTAAATGAAATGCGTTTGCGCATCTCTCTTTTTTTTTTTGTATTTGTTTATTTGTTTAAAACTCAAATGTTTCTAGTAAAATGCCCTACACTGAAATCGGCCTCACCTCAGACTGGATGCATTTGTTGGTAGAACACTCTTTTGCATTTCTGTTCTTAGCGTTTCAGCAGGTTAGCAGTGCAGTTTTTTTAAATTGGATTCTATTTGCAGGCACGTTTGAGTAATTGCTCACTTCCAGCTAAAAGTGGGGTGTTCCGGCTCCTCTTAGCTGTATTGAGGCCTCACTGGTGCTTTGAACTTCCGAGTTTTAAGTAATTTACAGAATAAGATAACTTTTATTCTCTTAAGTTGATTCAAATGTCATTTTAATTGCTTTTCTGCCTTTCGGTTGTATTTTCAGTCATTCCAAGTGGTTCTGGGTTTTGTTGCTACATTATCGAGTTAGTATCATTTTCTCTAAATTGCCTTTACCACCTGGCTTTGAGCTTGCCTAGAGAATCTTAACTGCAGGGTCTCAACAGCCTTCCATATTCCATTCAAACCAAACTTTGCCAGCCTGTATCTGTCTATATAGATATAGGGTAGGTGGAGCTGGTGAAATTGAAAGGTTACATTGTCAGAAGACTGGGATAGAATGAGGAAGCTTGTTCAATGTGGGTATTCAATAAGTTCAGGTAAAGCCAGAATAACAACTCATGTGGGAGCAACAGAACCCAGAAGAACTCGCAACATCTATAAAATAGTAAAGGAAATGTAAGGAAAGCAGCTTTGAAAACAAGATGCTTTAGCTCCTTTGTGACCGGCAAATGAAAAGACCTGCGTTAATACATCTAAAAAAATGTTGGAAGTGTTGTCAAGAACGTTATTTTGAATCCTCAGTATGTATCACATGAAGGCATGATCAAAGGTTTTAAATGTGCTATGTCATCAAATGACATTAGGGAAAAAAATGTACTGACCCAACAAAATAGTTAAGCATCAGGGCTAATCCTGCTTAGACAGAATTATTTTAAGCCTGACAAAATTGTCTAATTAACTATCAAACCTACTATAGGCATGGTATACATTTGCTGACTGAAGAGGATCAAGTGAGCCTGGCTAATCTCATGTGCTTTTTTAGCAATGTATGTATAATTATTAGTAGTTTGTAGATTTTTCTGGGCTTTAAAATTATTGTAGCTTACAAAATAACCCCCTTGCACTTCTATTAGCTTGTCTCAAACGCGCACTTTCGAAGTCATAGCAAACATGTATTTTAATTTTAAAACACGAGATCTGGTTCCTGCATTGAATCTGCTGCCTAAAGCAATCATTAGAAATCTAACACAGGTCTGGAAAAAACAAGTAGCATCTAAACAGGAACAATTATTGACTTATTGTTCCCGGATTTACCTATTAACAACTTCTAAACATGTTCTCTTCCTTTTGGAATGTATGGAAACTGAATGATGTGTTTATTTCAGTTTCTCTGTTGAAGGAACGACACAACAAGGTTTTTAGTAGAACTGAACAAGTTTCCTTTATTGATGCCAATAATCATAAAGTTACACACATATTGTGGAAACATTAGCATACTTAATAATGTATCCCTAGTGATCAATTACCTAACCTGCTGGAAGAAGGAGATGGTCAGTCATCGGGACAGGACTCAGGTATGCTTCTTGAATTAATCTCCAAGTGTCTGCTGTCTCTACACCCCTTTGCGTGTAACCCTTAGTGGCTGGGTTATCTCTGTATTAGAAACATTTTCATCAGACTGCTCTTACTTGCTGCAGGTCAGGTAAGGTCAGTGCTGTTCATTTTATAGCCACTTTCACATGTAATAAATAATGATTTCCTTGACAGCAGCAGCACAGCTGCATCTCAATCACAGTGTAGTCGTTTCATTAACTCTTGCCTTACAGTGACACACTGATGATGCAATCGACCCCAGTAACCACAAGCAGTGAAATGTTACTAACAAATATGTTTTAATAACTCAGCATTGGAATGATAGTTTGCCGAGATTTGTGTTTCTAATTCGTTGTTTTCTATGATAACGTATTACATTTTCCATTAAAAAAATCAATACAAGTTAACCATTTATTGATTTATTGGTGATGTAAAGCGGGGGAATGTTTGAAGTTAGTACATAAAACACATACATTCGCTTTTCTGTTTAATCTTGCAGATCTGGGGCACTCAGACACTATTTCGCTTTAAGGTCTTTTTTTTTTTTAATAATGCGCTGTTTCTTTCCGCTGCTACACACCTGGTGAGACCGGAATGTTAAACACGTTTACGTGTCTTTACAGTTCACTGGGACGTGACCCCTGAACAGTTGACATTTCAAAGCTAGTGTGTTGTGCTTGTGTTATTAATCTACTGAAAACCCTTTATATCAACACCGTATTGATATATACTGCTAAAAACAGGTAACCCACAATACACCTGGTATCCTCCAAGTCGGTGGCAGAACGAAAACATTGGAGGTTACGATTAGAAATTAAGACTAGACCCAGAGTTGGTCTATTACTATAGTTATTAATATTATTAGAAATCAGCATCAGCGATTTTGCCCATGTAACTATAACTAACACACAAGAGCCTATGGTTTTGTGGTCGTTATTTGGGATGGATCTTTCAACGTGTTTTCCTAGCTTCATATTGAATTCATAGTCATTAACGTCTATCATTGATTTAAAGTTTTGGGACTGCCTGTTTGCTCTCACTTTTATGAAGAGAGCTGGACTCAAATAGCTGCTTAGAAACGTGATGTGTTTACAATGCTATATAGTGCAGCGAGGCCGCTGTTCAGGGTCCTGAATACGGATCGGACTGTAGTACCCAATTGAATTCCAGCAAAATTCAGACACCTGTCACTGATAGGACATCTCTTTCTGTAGGCATATTGTACAGTAAAGGAATGTGCATTAAATATACATAGGCTAGTCCTTTAAGGTCCCAAATGTTAAGTACGTGACTTGGAGCCTTTATAGTGTTACAGAAAGCAGACTGCGAGTTTAGGTTCAAACCTACACACTTCAATGTGGTGTTCTTAATGTAGCCCTTACTTGGATTTGAACCACAACTTGAAGACCTGGAAGATTAAAGACGGCTCGCCATATATCGTATTCACAAGCATAAAACGACACACCGATAAGCAGCGACAGCCGACACTTGCTACCGGAGTGTATGTGTGGCTCTGTCGGCGAATCTGAAGTAATCAACCAGACGACATCACCTTGCTGCGGATAGTTGCCACTACACACGCTTTTTTTTCTCGAGTTATTTTTTATCTATCCACGCTAGGTAGCGATGTTTATCCCCTGGATCAGTGTGCAATAAGCTTATCAAAAATAGAGCAAGTGAGGGAGGGGAGGTTGTTATTGTATTACTGCAATATCTGATTGTCAAAATCCGCAACCCCCGCGGCAGTGATGGGTTAAAATCCGCAACCCCCGCGGCAGTGATGGGTTAAAATCCGCAACCCCCGCGGCAGTGATGGGTTAAAATCCGCAACCCCCGCGGCAGTGATGGGTTAAAATCCGCAACCCCCGCGGCAGTGATGGGTTGTTTGTAAGCACTCCCCTTGGCTTGAAACTCTCAGAACACCGTATCTTAGAGAACGAGTCGGGATGCGTTGATAAATGGATAGAATTGTCTTGGGATAGCAGGTCACTGAAGTTAAACATGTACCAGCAAAATAAAGGAGGGGTGAGGAGAAAGGTTGTACTTATATTAGATTCGTTTACAAGGATTTTTATCAACACAAAGTGTGTGATGAAAAGTAGTACGGCCATCAGAAGTGAATCCAGTTTTCTTTATAATGTTGGGTGTATGCTAGGAACTCAAAAATGATTTACAAACGTACAAAAAGAAACAGCAAAAGTCCGGTTCTCGCGAATCTTTCTTACTCACTGTCGTTGCCCTTTGTGTATTTCCCTTCTTACTGCACTACTAGCCAATCAGAGTCCTTGTTTCTCTGTCAACATTCTCCACGCTCCACTGTGCAAGCGTGTTTATCGTTTTTGGTCTGTGTAGTTTGAGAACTGTATATATACAGTAAAATATATGTTGCTTGTCTTTTTTCACACTTTACTGATTGCAAATCCCCGTAATCATTTCTAGCAGGCAGTGTGTGTGTGTGGGGGGGGGGGGGGGTGGTTGTTAGGGGAGACAGAGTGCAGTGGTAACACAGCACGGTTGTAACACCAATCATTTCTCCAGTCAGAAGGAATTCAGGTCTCTTTCTGTCGTAGAGGAGCTGCCTGAGATTTGATCTACAGTAGAGTACATTTCTCCTCAATGTTCTTTTTGTGATATATTCTCATGCCTGGTCTCGGTACTTATAAATGACACAATTGATTTTCTTAGTTTTGTTGTTTCTTGCTGGAACATGAGGTTTCGTAACGGATCCTTGGTTTGGGGCCAGTTGTAACACGTGTTACAATCAACCCCATAGGACATTAGCCCAACTATATTTGAACACGTGAAGCTTGTACCGAAGGAAACAAAATGTACATATCTCACAATTGTGACTCATTCTTCCTTGAAAAGGCCTATAATTTGACGGATTTTAAAGTTTTAAAAATAGGACAACAACAACAAAGGCTTTGCGAATAATTTTATTTTTCAAATAAAAACAAACATGTTCGCTTCATGTGAAAATTGATCTTTTCGATAAACATTCAGTTCTTAAGTTAAATGAAATGTGTTGTTGTTTATTTAATTATTCTTCATAGAATGTTGCATCTGAGCCCACCCGCGTTACAAATGACAATGGCCACGGGGTCAATTGTAACATCGCACACTTTACATTTCAAGCGCTCTTGCTGTATGTATATCAGCTCTTAAAATATGATAGCTATGGGGATTGGTAGAGGACAGATGTAAGTTGTTTGTATCAAAGTCCGGTCAACTAGTTCAAATCATCTGTGCGTAATGGAGAGAAAGGTAGAACATGTTACACCTGTCCCCGTTCTCCACCTGTTGAACGCATTGTTTCGCATTATTTGTTAGTATCGTACACTCTTACCCCTGCACTTTAAACAAAGCGTTTAATTAGACATATACATACATGTTAACACATTTAAGTATGTGTGTACCTTACACTGTAATGCTCATTTTAGAAAATACACTTTTTTTTCTGTGCATAAGATTAATGTTTAATTCTTGAACATTTGATTTTTCAGCGTGGGCCTTCAATAAGGACTCTTATCTTTCGGCAGCTTAGGGCTCTTTATAAGTAGTGATAGATGAAGCCATTAGAGTTTTTAATTTCATTTATTCATTCATTTTTCAGGTTTATAACGGAAGCTTGAATTTATGACTCGAGATTTGCAAAGGCTATTCGTTGATAGTCCCGGAAAGGCACGAACGAGCATTCAGATGAAAATACTCCTTCTATATATATATATATATATATATATATATATATATATATATATATATATATATATAATGTGTGTGCTAATATTCTTTAGCACATATGATAAAATGACATGAATATACCCATGCAGGATTAGCTTGCTTCACCTGTACAGACATGGTCAAAATATTCAGAATTCTACTGCGTGAATGCAAGTGGCGTATTCATAAATAATAATAATAATAATAATAATAATAATAATAATAATAAAATAATAATAAGAAGAAAATTATAATGTACAAACAAAGTTTAAGAGGTTTTATACTCCAACAACTTGTTGACCATTTGAGATTGAGGCACTGTATAATATCAATCAATCTTTATTTCTTATAAAAATAGCACCTTTCATAGTGGACCACCACTACAAAACGCGTTACAAGATGCAGTAACAAGAAGAACGTCCATAATACTTGAAATACAGAGAAATGTATAATGCATAATATACAGTGCACTCACTCACACGCACTCACTTACATGTCACGCCACTATATGTCACGTGCAGTGCAGTGTCACACACAGTGAGCCAGTGTGCGTGTCACACATGAGTCGCAGTCTGCTGGAGGTACCAAGCGTCCCGAACGACTACCCGCGGACGACTTACTAATGACGCGTTAACCCAACATCAGACATATGTATCTGTACTCATCATTGCGGCACAAACAACAACTACTAGTGATTTGTTGTCATTTTGAGCGAACAGGTGCATAGAAATATATATATAATATATATATTAAAAATATTGGAACTTGTTTTAAGATACAGTACTGGCTTTCACTTAGACATGGTGGGATAAATGATTATAATACTGTTTTATGGTTTTAAAGAAATCACAGTATTGTAAAGTACACTCACAGTACGCTTGGGTATCCAGTCAATGTATTGAGGTCGTCAATAGATATAAAGGCAGGCAACCAACCATACGATGCAATTAGGCTCTACAAGACAAAACACAACCATTCATGAATATACACTTGAACAAGACCTTAAGCCAGCTAGAGTCTGCATTACTATGACAAAGAAAAGTTTTAGCATCCTCGGGGCTACACGGGGTCAGCAGAGTTCATCCTTTGGCATGCAGCTCTTTTGCACGAATAACTGATGCAGCAGAAATTCAATCAATGTTACATATTTTATTTTCAGTCAATTATGCTTAAATAAATAAATGTCAGCGCAGCATAAGGCTGAATAGGGTTACACAATGGAATGACTTATAGATACAGAAGGGTAATCGACTAGAAATCAATTCGAATCTTTTGATGCTCTATATATAGGATACGGGTCGGTTTATTTTTAGAATAATTCGGATAATCCTTATCCAACAGGTATTGGGGCACCCTTCTACATGCTTATAAGTAACATGATATCATTTTAGAATGAAATGCTATGGCATGGTTTACAGTATTATTAGGGAACTAGTATCATATATTATATATCTAATATAATATATATATTTATATATAAAGATATATATATATATATATATATATATATATATATATATATATATATATATATATAGTATTTCTTTATGTATATTGTGCATGATAAACATTGCTCGGAAATACATAACTGCTATTATTAATAATCATTTTGAGATCTTACTGCTGGTTCGATAACAGGTGCTGGTACCGTATTTCATCCCTTCCAAATATTCCCTCACTACTGCCTCTACCGATGACCAAAACAGAATGACAGCCAAAGCAGCATCATCGTCTTTCTGAATGTATACTCCATTCAATGCCATCACTGACTCCCACTCACTCCAACTACGCGGCTCCATCTGGGGATAACCAACACTCCCTCCACCAACATCACAACCAGGAATAACTTTCACGAGCGAACAACCAGACTGTATAGACAACAACATGGATGTATTTGTTTCCAAGCTCTTTGCATACTTACACTTCGGGCTCCACATCATCATGCACATCTGTATCAACTCCAGTCATCCCCACCCTCAGCCCTGTCACATCCTGGCTCAAATCGGGCACACGGTGCGCCTGGGTGCGCTTATGCCAACCCGGCAGCCAGCAAGGGTCCAGGGATTCCTGAATCGCGCCCTCAGCAGCCTCTCTCAAACTCGGGGCAACAATCTCCTGCCTTACAACCTGAGTCTGGAGCTGGTGTACGGAGAGCCGCTGGACGGAGACCCAGAGTCCCTGTTCAGGTGTGTCTGTCAAGCGATCGCGGTGCGGGGGGTCTCCGCAGTGTTGGCCTTCCCCCAGACTCCAGAGGAGCTCATTCAAGTGGAATTTATGTCTTCGTTTCTTGAAATCCCGTTTATAAGTATCCTGGAGCACGGGGAGCCACTGGACACCGGGGTAAGACTAATATCACAACAACAGCTCCCTCATTGTATTGTACTGCGAAATCGTCTCTTGGTTTAAAAAGTTGACGAATGTATTGTAAGTGCGCTGTTGGGGCGGTCACCAAACATATATAAGCATATTTTCCTTTAATTATTGTGCCATTTATTGAGTTAGTATTTTGGCCAATTTCCTGATTTGGTTAAGCACTTAGCTTGTTAACAACCTTAACCTTAATTCCTCAAAAAAACAATCAGATCACGTAAACAACGTCAAATACAATTTACATATGGATTATAAAATCTAAAAAGATTTAACTAATAATAGATCAGACAGATGAGCCCGTAATTAAACCTGTGTTTAACTACACGTGCTAATTTACAATTAGAAAACCAGCCACGTCAAGTGTGCCGGTATCAGCAACAGTCAGAAACATCAACATGCTTCAAAATTTTGCACAATCGGGTCAGATAATGATTCGTCGAAACTTCGACTCTTTTTAAACTACCAGAGGCGTGTGTTTGATGTCGTGCATTCCAGACTAAGTACCAATACTTGCATTAAGAACCATTATTTGTTTTGTACTTTGTGATCAATTCTTAAGATTTTTTTTTTCCAATGCGATTAACAGCAAAATCAAAAATTTTAAGTTTTAAACTTACACCAAACAAAAATGCGTAAAACTACTGTAGATATTAGGTTTTCACTGTTTATTGCATTTTATTATTGATTTGTGCATACACCTATATAAGGCTCTGATCAGATCATTGCATTAGTTTCAATGGATGATGAGATACATTTATGAATCATACACAGTACGACTGTTTGTTGACTATTGTGTGCTACGAGTTTGTTCAAAACACTGAACATGACTGATTAATGCGGTTAGGAATTTGCAGACTTGTCTTCTGTAATACGCGAGAAATGTACAGACTTGTTTCAAGTCGTTCACACGGCATGCATATTAGTGATGTTTCAAAAGTGATGTTCCACTCTCTGCCATTCTAAAGGTGTTTCCGCAGGTGATTTATACCCCGAAGGCGTTCACGCCTCCTTCTCACCATTACAATGTAAGCACCCTGCGGACTCACCCTGGCAATTCACTGCCGCTGTCATGTGCATTGATAATATCGGCAAGGTCTGAATCTCTCCCCAGCTGCCGTAATCAAATATGATTTACAAAAAACAAAAAGCAAAGAAAAAAAGGCATTATTTTGAATCAGCATTATTGGAGGCAATTCAAAATTCTGGTATTTTAACATCTGTTACATTAATAAATATTTACAACACAATTATAACGGGAAAATAACTTAAGTAAACTGTTTCCAGTTCCAAATTCCTAGGGAATATTGTAAATATCAGTAAATCGTTACATCTACCGCTAACTGTTAAGTGTATCCTTGATATTTGATCAAATGTCTGTTTTACAAGCAGTGGCATCAGAAATACCCAGACAGGAACTATATTGCAATCCTAGTGGTATATGTTATAACATTAAAGATAATATTGGATAATATTTTCCCACTCTACTGCCACATTTATAAAGGGGCTATTTCAAATGAAAATATTACACAGTAAGAATAGCCATTATATATATATATATATATATATATATATATATATATATATATATATATATATATATATATATATATATGTGTGTGTGTGTGTGTGTGTGTGTGTGTGTGTGTGTGTGTGTGTGTGTTCTGCGGGCTGTTTTCTTTAGTTTGTTGAACTAAAGAAAACAGTTTAGTTAGACGTAATGTAGTTTATTGCAATAGCCTATATAAAAAACAAGACTCAAATAAAGCTTTTGTAGTGAGCTTTTATTTGAATTTCATCGTTAGTAAATGAATTATACACAGGCGCACGTGTGGCGTGCATGAATTTACCAGATCTGGTGGTTGTGATATTTTGTGACTAACCTTTACAGGTGCTTATAATAATGAGATTGTGCAAGTTTTGGTCCACGAAGAATAAAAGATAACCCTGTTTTACATTATTTTCTAAATCTAGGCATAGATAACTGACGTCACTCGGCGGGGGTTTTACACCTCTGATGATATGAACTGGGCGGGATTCATTTCAGCACCTAGAACAGTACCCATACAATATATATATTGTCATATATTGTTAATGCAAAACCACCCACATCTTGTGGGGATCAGGACTAGCTACAGTAACTGTACTTGCGTCATGGGTTACTTAACAAATTAAAATAATTAAACATGGCGCGCAATAAATCTCAGACCGCCGTTGATTTGTCTGCTTTTTATTAAAACAACACATAGTGGGGTTTTGAAGCTTTTGTGACAGTGAAAACAAGCGTAGTTTATTTAATTAGTGCCAACCAGGGCCAGCACTAACACAAAGCGAGACATACAAGTTAAACTAATACAATTTTCACACCGGCACTTGCAACCTGTTTTGTACACACTTACGTTACGTCTTTGAGTGTAGCTGAATTACCGTGGCTCCTTCTAAATTTGAATTGACATCTCACTGTTGAAAGACATGCAGTGAGGCAGTTTGACTGTGAAACACCTGGCGAGGCTGAAAACGAGGTGGAGGTTGGAGAGAAGGAGGTCAACTAAAAGCTGGACACAGACGTTTAACTGGATTCAATACTGATAAGAGCTGCTACTGATTAAAGGTTGACATGAATGAGGGGTAACCTCTTAGTACAACGTCTATAAACATTTCACATGTGCAGAAAAGTTATCAACAGAGCTGACCAAGTTATACCCAAAAAAGATCTGCCCTGTAAAGATGCAATGTAAAAGTAACTGAATTAAATTAACCTATTTAAAGAAGAACTCTCTTTCCTCTTTTTAGCTGCCTATGCCTCCTAATTTATTCACCAATATTAACATATTGTTTTGCAATGAGATGTGTTTAGTGTTCAGAAACATCATTTGAGTGACGTTGAAACAACTGGGCTAGCTGTGTGTAAATACCCTAGATTTCTATAAAGTTCAGACCTGTATGCTGTAGGCAATCACTGTGATTTTTCTTCCATTTTTTGTAGTACTATGACTCCCAGTGATCAGAGGGTTTAGAGTTTGCTTCCTGAAACTTTGCATAGCGTTCCATTGTATATTTGGGAAGGCAGAGACAAGGATTGACGGCTGAACTTGAAGGAATATTTCCCAGGCTAATCTCACTGAAGCAGCCCATGCAGCAGGCTCGAGTTATCAGGCCTCACAGTGAGTGGAAGTGCTAAGAGGAGCACATGCAGATACCCTTTGAATGAATACTGTCAATATGTTAATGGAGATATCCCATAGATCTGCTGAAAACCAATCAGCACCCCACAGCGCCGAGCCTTGAGAACCAAAATCACAGACTTGCCTGGTTTAGGACAGTGCAAAAGGGTTTTTCTCTGGCAATATAATTCATGATCAATTTGGATTTTTTCATCAGATAGTGCCCACATGTATTGAGTGTTGATACCAGTGGTTTCATAAAGCAGAGGTAGCTTGAAATATCATTGCTCTTGCTTTCTTAACATTTCCCATACTATTGTATGGTGTTTGCAATCATTCTGAGTGCTTCTGGATTTCAAAGATTGATTCTGTTTATCTTTAATCTGCCTTTACTTGAAGAATTCTACCTTTACTTCCACCTGATCTATTCTCTTTGTCTATAGGCTGGATAGTTGAAAGGTTATATTGTCACGCAATTTGAATAGGATGAGGACGGCTTGTTGACACTTCTCCAGACAAGCTCAAAGCCAGGTAAAGGCAGATTTAGAAAGAAAAAAACGACCCTAAAAATGATTACACCAGTAAAGGCACTCCACATGGAGTGCAGGATGAGCCCTATAGCCTGGAGGTCGCCGGTTCGATGCATAGTTCACACACCCTAGTTTCGTATCTTGTGAAATGCTTTGTGATGATGGTCCACTATGAAAGGTGCTTTATTATTATTATTTCCTGTTCTGTAGGTCACTCTACAATCAGAAAAATAAATGATTTTATAAAAATAAACTTTAGTTTGTACAATAGGGAAACTGAGGTTTTGAAACAAAGTAATAACTAAAGCTTAAAATGAAATTCTATTTTAATAAGGGGATTTTAATAAGGAGACCACTGGGGATTCTTTTTTGCATTTAATCAAACCCATAATGGAAAGACAAGCAATATTGTTCTTTCGGGAAATCTCCAGAAGCTAGCTCTGGAAAATTCATTAAAATAAGAACTGCAGTTTTGGCTTTTTTCTGTTTAATGTCTTAAAAGAGGATATCAGAGGTCAGTTTTGACAGAGACACTTAAATTACTTAGCTTTAAAGCTGAACGATGGTCCCTATTCCCTTTGTGTCAACTTATTATTTAAATGATCAGTACGTTCTTCAAGTAAAGTCTGATGCCTTCTATAACAACAGTTATAGGACTGTGTGCTCAGCATGTGTATACAGGCCCTTATCAACACACTCGTTTCCAGTATGTATAGTCGATGCCAGGGCTGTATGGAGGGTGGGCAGTAATGCAGGTCTGGGTACCATCATGTGACAGCTCACCTGAATGTTTTACTTTTAAATCTCTCTAGAGAGCTGTGAGCTATTATTTCAATAAAGGATTTGGGATTTATACTGTTTAATGTATAGTAGAGTTCAAATGTGTTAGTGATGTTGACACCAAAATAAGAATAAACAAGACAGATTGCAAGATTATTTAATATTTCACAAAGTGCTGTCGGTGGGATAACGGAGCAACCTGATTCTATAAAAAAGAAAGCAAGCCATGGATGACTGAAGACACTTTTAGGATGTTACTGGTACCAGTAATAGTTATAGTGAAATGATGGCTCTCAAACTGACATTAAGCAAATGGTCTAAGAATGTACTGAGCACACAGTAACACCATATTGGAGTGGTGCTGGATAAGCAAGGGCAGGATGGAGTTGTTAAGCAAAGGAAATGCCAGTATCCTTTGAGTCTCTGCTCAGGTAGCATTGCTGTAACAAGGCCTTTACTCACTGTCTGCTCACTGCCTTGCCTTAAGCCATTTGCTAATTGTCTGGTACAGTGCCATCCATTCATCAAGCTCCTAACATGGTTTTCTACAAAATAGGTTCACTCACTTTTCTTTGATGTGCTGCGGACAGCACTTTGTGAAATATTAAACGTTCTTGCAGTCTTCCATTACGGCCTGTTTTTCTTTCAGTGTGTGAAGAGGCTGGCTGCAGGGGTGACGTCAGGCCAGGAGATGAATGCAAGACACACAGCAACTGCGGGCGAAATGGAGACGCTGCGGCGCTCCGTGTTTTATTAACAAAGATAAAATAAAAGGTTTAAACAGAAAACAAAACACTGAACAAAACAAATGGTGCGTTGGCCAAAATAAATAGACAGACGAAACAGATGAAACGAAACCAAACGGTGGACAAACAAACAAGTCTTGTGCTGGTTTAAAAGCCAGCACGCTTAGCAATTGTTATTTCTTTTTTAAATTATTTCTCCTCTCTCCATACCCATTCTTCACTCACAAACACACTAACCCTGAGTGAGTGAAACGTGCAACTATATATAGTGTTGTGCTGGGATTCAATTGCTAATTAATTATTCACTTGAATCCCAGCAAGTGAACTAATTTGTGCAACCCTGTGCTCACATATTAATACACGTTGTTTCTGCATGTGGAGTGATTGTGCAATCCCCGTGCCTAAATACATATTACAACACTCGTGTTACATAGCCCAATTTATATTCTGTGCACCACTATATCCACATATAACAGACAACACGAAACACACCACATACAACATAAAACACAAGATATGCACAGGGGTGGCGCACACTGCCACATAGTGTCACCATCAGCACTTGCTTGTACCTGCATTTTGACATGTATTTTTATAATGAGAAAAAAAACCCATAACACTGAAATTCATAGGTGAACCAAATATGCACTCTTCTGTATATGAATATCTCTTCATTGTATTTTATTATTTAAAATCCTGTAAATGGAATGCTGATTTTATGATGTGGTTAGGATTAGGGTCAGATTGTAATTGCTAGGTTTTTCATTTTGAAGGCACTCTATCAAGGAAGCCAAGAGGTGTTAAAACATGTGCAAGATAAAGCCAAATGGTTTCGAGATGTTTGCGTGTGATCAGTGGAATTAGTTTCAGATACCATGAATTTCATTGTACTGTATGATATCTATAATTGACAGTTTGGCTTGACTGCTTCACGAAATTGAGTTTTGTGGCGCTGCAGTTTGGAAAGCCCATCTGTGCTGCAGTGGAGCACATGTGTTCCAGGCTGTGATGGGTAATTTGTAGTGCTTATTAAAAAAATAACCGAGAATAGGGAAAGACAGGACTTGATTAAAGTCTAAAATTGTTAATGGTCTAGATAAAGTGAACCCAAGACACAACTTCAAATTTAGCACAGAGAAAACAAAAGGGCATAAGGAAGCACTTTTTTACACAGATAATTATAAATTGATAGTGTGCTAACAAGGGACGAGTCTTGAAGAGCCAAATTACCTTTTCTCTTTCCCAAACTTCTTATATTCTTGTGTCTTGTGGACCATTTTTATGGTGAAAGAGACTGGATCCATTTTCTTTGATCCTATTTATTTTGAAAATAGACCTTCCAAGTCCAGTTTCTTTGAAGAACTTTGAAAAAGCTCAAACTCCGATTTTCTTGAAGAAACAGCATTGAAACGCCATGCCAAGTTCCGATTGGCTGACAGGCTTGCGATGACATGGTCAGCTTGCTGTTGACATAGCTGCTGCGATTTTAACATATCAAATGAATTACTCATCAGATGAACTGGATCTAACTTTGATCAAATTCATCTGAAAACAATGATTCCAATAAAAACAAATTCAGCATTTCCTACATTTGGTGGCAGTGTTGCAGGGGGACTGGCTACATTCAAATTTACCAGCTATACGTGGAGGACAGACATCAATATTCTAAAAGCTACTGAGGTCACAGGGGTGATTTTAAAAGTCCCCAAGATGTGTGGGCTGAAAGAAAAAACAAATCTAAACACAAGAACAATGCATTCGTTTTGATAACTCTGACATTTCACGCTGTGCAAAACCTATGATGAATTTCTGCTACAAAAATTACTTTTCACTGTCTCAGCTTTGCCATCTTCAAAAAGATTTTCATTCAGACTTGAAACAAAAACCATTTGTATTCAAGTATAATGAAGTGGTTCAGTACAATACCTTGTGGTAAAGTAGAGCCATAAATAATTCAAAGCCATCATTTCAGTTAATTTGTGATAACTCTTCTGCGCTGGCCTTTCTAGTCCCTGGTCTGAATAGTCAATTTCTGATATGGCAATTCACCAACTCATAAGTCACCCTTCAATAGCAAAATATACATTTGCCTTTTCTGTGCCTTTTGACAAAAGACCATGTAATTTTACTGTCTCTCCTAATATCACATGCAGTGTTGGGGTAAAGTATGTTGCTAAAGTTTGTAGCAAATAAAATATTGTTTGTTAGTATTTGTGAAAGAAGTAGAATGATTCTTGGTGGTAAATCTCCCTCCCGACCTGTGAGGGCACTAAGTAATGAGAACAGATTGCCCTGGACTGGTTGGCATTACAATTCATTCCCAGGGTTAAAAGGTCGGTCAGCTAGAAAGGGGGCCGGAGCTTCAGTGCACTTAATCATCAACGCGGAAGGGAAATGATATGGAACGGAGGAGCTGCCGCAATCGTTTACCAAGGGGTCATGCGTGACGGTACAAACAGGGGATGAAGCGACTTGATCTGTTCCTTCATTTATGCTTAACGAAACGACCTGGGAGGACAATTATTGTGATATCATACACGAGTGTTTTGTTTGTTTTAAGTAGATGGCTAACACGTTTTGGAACTGTTGCCAGAGGCCAGCACGAACCCAAACATTACTACACCTGTGTCACGATAATTATTGCATTAGCACCACGAGCACTGCAGCACACACCCAGGACTGGTGACTGTGTTTGTATCTGTGTTTGTAACTGGACTGTTTATTATTTGGGTCTGTAAACCCTTTGTTTTGAACAGCGCAATACACATTCCTGTGTTTTGCCTGGGATTATTGTTTTTGTCACCAGACCTGGATTATAAATTCAATCTATTTTCTGTTTGGATTATCACTGTCTGTCTCATCATTGCACACTGCATCATTCCCACACCTGTACTCTGCTAATCTCTTTGCCACAGTATTACAGTCTTATAAGATGTTGCAGAGAATTGCGTTAACTATAAGGTTTAAAATTCACATGTGGAAGTCAAAAGAGTACTGCAACAGTGGGCTTCCCAGGAAACATCACTTTTGGATGTTAATATGGTATTTCTAAATGGGGTATTCCCAATCCAAAGTCTCAGAATTTGTTATGTACCTCCAGTTATCAGGGCATGCATATTAAACCTTCTGTGGTAGGAATGCTAACAAGTTCACAGGCAGCAGAGAGACGCCATTGAAATCATTACAATGTTAACCTTCCTGGGTTATTTAATATTCTTACAGACATATTGAAAAGCAACATTTCAGGAAGGTTACTCCAACAATACAGATGAGGCAGGCAACAAAAAAATCAAGCAGAGATCTGAACACATTGCTTTCAATTATCAATGAACTGGTAGCCATTAAACATACCTCTCCGTGTTGTCTGTGTCAAGCCTTTGAGATAACCACCTCCTCTCTTTCCACCAAAGAGCTTGGTAGTGAAATCACTATTCAGATCAATTTCATTACTGTGTCTGTAGTAGAATTCTTGCTGTTTTCATTGCTATTGGTCAGTGGGCTAAAAATCCCCCGGAATGGTCTGATAGTATTTTAAGTTGATTGAGTTCTTTACGAGTCGGGTGATATCCATGTTTCCTGATTCAATACCATGATTTGTTGAGGTTTTCTGCTATTGATCTGAACAATTCATTCAAGAGAGGCACAGCAGATCTGTTACACTGGTGAGTTCAAGCATTCGAGAAACATTACGGAGTTTCATAGGTAAAATAGTTTCTAATACAGGTTTCTAAATCACTTTGATTCGCAATGCTTTTTACTTCAGATTTTTGTTGCATTTCTAAAACAAAAAAACAACTTCAATCGACTTTTGTCTTGAAAGGAGTTGACAAAGTTAACCCTCGCCAATTCTTCAAGCATATCACAGAAACCAGGACCAGAGGCCACAGTTGGAAATAAGGTGGAGACAGACTTAGGATAGAATGTAGGAGACAATGTTTTACACAGAGGTATGGAACGAATGGTTGGCCGTGTTTCTGAGAGACTTGACAGGACTGGGATCAACCAGCTTCTAGGAAATGGACGAGCACCAATGGGCCTCCTCTCATTCATGAATATTCCTATATTCTTAATTGTAAGTATTTATGTAATACATATTTCACCAGGTCTTGTTGAGATTCAACATCTCTTTCCAGTGATGATATGTTTTTCTTTGTTGCCTTTCTTGAAAGACACACAATACTTCCCTGCAAGGTATGTGCACTCAAGGACAGAAGGAGGTAAAATGAGTGCTGACACAGCCCAGTGGAAGCTATCACTGCTGATTTGGTTGCCTGCAACAGCCATTGAGTTGAATTTCTGAAGATGGGATTGACGTCGCGGCTGAATGGAGTGGAGTGGAGTGATTATTCCTCCCTACACAGCCAGACCTTGCTTAAAGAACAGGAAGCCAATTTGCATAACAGCACATGACTGAAGGCACCAAACTGATCAGGATGCTAACATTCTCTTTTATTCCAAATGGAATGAATAAAGATTGGAAAACAGAGAGCTCATTCCCAAAATGCCTTCACTGCAAGTCCAGACACTTGCTAACTACCCCACAGACAAGGGACTTCTTTCTTTCTTTCTTTCTTTCTTTCTTTCTTTCTTTCTTTCTTTCTTTCTTTCTTTCTTTCTTTCTTTCTTTGTCTCTCAAATATAAATTGGTCATGCTTCATTGGTTACCACTTACTTTATTAACACATTATCGAGTAATATTCATTGTGTGCTAATATGCATGTTCATGCATATTACCTGCATAGACTCCATGAGACCTTGAATTGTGCTGGCCAAGGAAGAGGACTAAAGTCTGTGTCATGCAGCTAATCACAGACAATCCAAGCATGGTGGATGGTTGCCTTATCATCTTCAGGGCTTGAAACTCACACTAGCCCTGCACCCAGCCCTTGGGTTCAGAACTTCCCTTGTTTAGTCATATTATTGACCAGGAGCCAGGAATTAGAGCAATCAGGCCCTTGGCAGATCTGTTCTGAACTGATAGGGAATTCAAGGAATCACAGTAGTTTGCATATTCAAATGGTGGAGAGTCAATTTCGAATGAAGGGGGTCCTGATAAAGGGGAATCATTTCTTTGACTAACCAGTCCTTGGCCCACACAGATGTTAATCAGCACCAGCTGTGTGTCTGGCACGTCTCTTTGAAGAAACTTCAGAACTCATTTCACGCTGCTCACTAACTTGCAGTCTCTTAATACTTAATTTGATTGGCTTCACCTTATTTTCAAATAAAAAAACGCATCCAGTAAAACACGTTATCCACACTAGACGAGGACCAGATGCTTTGTAAAATCAAAAATATAAATAAAATGTGCAGCACAGCGTTTTCAAAGAGTTAGCTGAAACATGTTTGTTCAAATTGTTTAGGGGTTATAAGCCATAGCAGTATTTATTGAGAGCATTTGATAGGGCTAGGGAATGCACCTGGATTGCATCCACTAGCAAAGTTATAGTGGGCTAGATTCCCCAGTGCTGTAAAATACAGGTGTAGTTTCTCCCATACGTCTAAAGATTATTAGGACTGTATGTGGTGAAATTAATATATTTGTAGACCATGGAGTCTATTGTAATGATTTAAACCAGTGGTTCTCAACCCCAGTCCTCGGGGACCACTGTGTCTTCTGGTTTTCATTCCAACTCGACTCTCAGTTATTAAACTAAACCCTTAATTGAACTAACAATCAGCTTAATTAAGATTGCTTAATTGTTTTCAGCTCTTAAAGAGTTGGAGATTTCAAGTTAAAATTGTATAAGCAACTTGAAATCTGCAACTTGGTAGAAGCTGAGAACAATTAAAAAGGTATAATTAAGCAAATTATTAGTTCAATTAAGAGTTCAAATTATTGAGAGCTGAGTTGAAATGAAAACCAGCAGACGCAGGGGTCCCAGAGGACCGGGTTTGAGACCCACTGATTTAAACAGGTTTGTTTTTTGGCAAACCTCATTACACTTGAATGGTATGGAATGTAACAATATTAATATTAGTGGAAGGGGAAACTTCAACTGGATTAATACTGTTATTTACATCCGCCCTTGTGGAGATCAATAAAATAGATCCCATTGACCAGGATCTAATTATTGTTTCTGCACTAAAATGTTGCCCTTCTGAATCTCCATTCTCAACTGATGTTGAAGGACACAAGGCAACGTAAGCTTGGATAACAAAACAGGTTATGTGTGTAGTTTTGTTTGGCATTGCCAGTTGATTAGATCTGAAAAGGCCCTTCCCCATGACGGTTGGTCTATGCTTTGCGATGCGCGGTTAGTGAAGCTAAACTAACGAATGTTATTAAGGCAGTGAGCGCTGTGCAGGTCAAGAATAGGATCGCTAATTGAGAACATGGGCAGGAGAGATGTTCAGATGGGAAGAGAAAGCTGATGGAATGCTGTTTATTAAATTTTCATTTATTTCATTTATGACAGTTTACTAATGTAGTAAAAGGTCAGGGACAACAGCACTGGCTGCAGTTAGGCACCATAAGAGCTTCCCTTCAACACAGAGAGAGAGAGCAAGAGAGAGAGAGCGAGAGAGAGAGAGATGATCAGGAGAGAAGTGAAATGATTATTCAGGTCTGTACTGGAGTCTCAAGCCAATTTTTTTTTTTAATTTGATGCAGTCTCTATTCATCAAAGCTGCTATCCTAAGGTATAATTTGCACAATCATTTTGTGGAGGGAACACATACCAGTAATGATACAAAACGTTCTTTAAAAAAACAACTTGGGTTCTCATTAGTTTTGAATTACTGGCTGTATTTTATTTTCACAAAAATGGAGCAGCAAAAGGTTTTCACAAACAGGGGACTTGTTGATCAATCTTCTGTATTTTCCTGTTGTTATTTTCATGCCACAGTAATGCATGCACTTTTAAAAAATGACTTCTTGGCATAAAGAAAACAATTTTCAGACAGCATGCCTGCATTGTCTTCTCTGAAATGCACTTGTTTGCATTTCAGCTAACATCCGTGCTCTTACAGCTTATTACCATAAAACCTTTCTTTGTTCAATATCATTTTTCTGCAGATTTAGTTTAGCAAATTTCACTTTGAACTCAGTAAAGGCAGATTATCTTGCCACCGCACTTTAGACTCCCTGTGCGACAAGAGTAAGGATTTGAAGCAGCCAACCTGGAAATCCTTTTTGAGCAAAGGGAGTTTAAAGGGAGTTTAGAGAGAGTTTTGTCAGTGGGATCATAGCATCCTATGTCTAGTGGTAATATAAGGGTGAGTCACATGATGATTCTGTTCAGGCGAATCACGTGATCTGTATCTAGGCTAATTATATAATACTCTTTAAATAAAGTACTGTATTATTTAACCAATAGATCCCAAAGAAGAGGGGATTGTCTCATGAGGGTTATTTTTTTGTGATTTTATGCAGCTGTTTTTCTTGCTAATGAATAACAAATGTTTCCCTCAATATTCCATGAGTAATGCGGTTTGCTCAGAATTTCATATGGTCTGTTAGGCTTCAGTATGTGCCAGTTATTATGAATAATTCAGAGACCTTTACAAAATTCAAATGTACTCTCTCGGTATTTGTTCTATCTTTGTTAATCCCTGAGTCATGTAAAATAATATCTCGTTGTGGGTATTTCCAAGAGCCTAATAACTCATATTAAAAATAATTGCCGCTGACAGCAAACAGTACTCTCAATTATTATTTTTAACTTAATTATACTAAATTTAAACAGATAACATACAGGAAAGCTAATAAACAGCTTTAGTCTACACTGAAAGACAACATTCAGAGAACGTGTATCAAAAAAGATTTTCTTTCATCAAGCAGAAAAAAAGGTACTAAATAAATGAATACTACATTTACATATTTTTGGGTTATTGATTTGGAACAGAGATGAAACATAACATTCAATGTCCTTTACGAGAGATTAGGGACCTCATATTGACCACTTAGGTTAAAGGAAATTGTTCATCCATTTAAAAGATTTCTTTCCTTCACTTGTTTTCGTATTTTTTTTTACCCTAGAATTGTGATTGGCGCTCCGTTGAGTTAGGGAGGCAAAATCATCAGGGTGTGTTTGTCCTCTCCATGCTGCAGCTGACTTACACGCCAAGCAATCGATACGCTCAAGTAGACCTGCAGGACTGGTCTGTCCTCAAGGGGGCAGTAGCTCAACGATATCCCGTTTGTTAACAAGTGATTGGCTTGGGGATCGGAGGATGCCCTCTGACCTTCAGTTCTCCTGAGCTGTTGTGGAGATTTGCAGAGGTGAGGGAACATGGTTAGACATTCCAAACTGGGGAGAAAACTGATTTTTGGTTACAGACTGATAGGGTTCACTTGATGTTGTTTATATCCTTGAAAGTCCTTGTAAAATCCTGATCTACAGCATGACATTAGACCTGATGTGTAATCAAGAGGCAAGGCAAGTCCACGAAGAATAAATACTTTGAAAAAGGGTGCTACAACCCTTGGAATGTTTACTAGTGGAAGGATCCTCTGCTTCTGTACATTGAATTGGCAGCAGGAGAGCCTCCTGCGTACTGCACAGGTTAACAATGATTGAAAGTTATATACATCTGATACCTGTGGCGGGCCTGTGTGAAGTGTGGAATGAGTTCTGGCAAGCACCAGCCGTCCTTATAGGAGAGGTGTCCCCATCATAAATATCTCATCACAGACGACACTAAAAGGCACCTTAGCTGACAGTCACTTAGAAAAACTGAAGAATGGCTTTAGCATAAAGACTCAGTGCTCTATTCAATTTTATGGCTCTCAGTTTCTCATCGATACTGAACACTTTCTCTGTATCGAATGGGCTGGCTCTCAGATCTGCAATACTGAATTCTCTATGCGAGTCTGTATTGAACGAGCTGGCTCTTAGATCTGCAATACTGAATTCTCTATGCGAGTCTGTATTGAATGAGCTTGGTATCAGATCTACAATATTGAATTATCTACACTTGTTGGTATTGAATGAGCTGGCTCTTGGATCTGCAATACTGAATTTTAACACTTGTCTGTATTGAATGAGCTGGCTTTCAGATCCATAATACAGAGTTCAATCTGTACTATACTGTATTGAATGTGCTGGCTATCAGACTCCTTCGTACTGAATTCAAGTCTATACTACATTGAATTGAATATGCTGGCTCTTAGATCCCCATTTCCGAGTTCTCTTTACTGAACTCTATTGAATTAGCTGGCTCTCACTTCTCTGTACTTCATTGCAGCGGTTACCTGAAATAGCAAAACGACGAGGACCCTGCATCCTCTGTATGTTTATGCACTGTGGATGTTCAAATACTGATATTACTTTAATATAAAAATCAAAACCAGAATTATAATCCTTCAGTGACTGCCTGTGCACCTGTTCTCCATCAACACCTGTCGTTCACATTTGAAGGAATAGCACAGGAATAATTTTTCTAAGATCATAGGTAGATGTAAATTGTCAGCAGATTATAAAATTGGCAAGAAAAGTAACATGCCATTCCACGCCCTGTGATCACATTGTGTAAAATGTTTTCTCCCGGGTTGGACTGATGTAATGGTGCTTGATGAAGGGGGCTAAAAGTGGCCAAATCTTGATGATATAGCACTCATGTTTTTACAGTAGTTTATTCACAAACCTGCAGCAGTTTTCAAAGGCTTATTAAAGATGACTGAAGCCTTGTGCTTTTGCTCTTCCACTTTATTTTGCATCTAAGGAGCTTTGTTTCTTAAACCAAACCGTCTCTGCTAATCACGGCCTCTCCCCTGGTGGCCGGTTTGAAATGGCAGTCCGCAGAGAGAGCCTATTGAATGCTTGATCCCCTCTTCCTGCCAGCCTCGGTCTTTTCAATCAGATTCACTTTGTTAATGAGCCTGCTGCCAATCTCTTTAAGCTGTTTGAGACTCACTTTTCAATGTGCACATTTCAAGGGTACAGATCTCTTGGGGAATGCAATGATGAGGACGGATAATGTGGCCAGAGAAGATGGATGGTGTTTAGTTACTGTTTCCCTGACTTCTGAGGTCAAAACCATTTGGTCGGGCTGATCCTGTGATTATAAACCTTTTCTATGTTTGGTTTAGGGGCTAATCTGCTGTACAATATGTTTCAGCCAATTTCAGTGTTTTCTTTGCCTTTCCACTTCTAAACTGAAGAAGAAACTCTTGCATATATATATATATATATATATATATATATATATATATATATATATATATATATATATATATATATATATATATATTATACAGTGGAACTTCATTTATCCACATGCTTGGGGGACATAGGTCCATGGATTTCGGAAATCAGCGGATAAATGAGGTGTCATTGCACGTGACTAGAATGCATGAATAAAATACAGAAACTAGTAATGTAAACCAAATTAGCATGTTCTGGAGATGCATGCAATACAATATATTACAAAGACAGAAGAATGTTTTAAAATTAGTTTACTTTGACAGTAATACTCCTACCAAAATCAAAATGCAATAACTAGTACAGTAGAACCTGCCAGATCCATTTAATTGGTTCTAGGGGTGAAATTATCGGATCTCAGAGGGAGTTGTTATATACGCCATTGTGGTTGCTTTATTAATGTTGGGGCATTATGCAAAATTACTGCAGAAAAAGTGTACTGTTAAAAACAAAGCACTATACTACAGTATTTTGTTTGTGGAGGGGGGTTTAAAAAGTAACAAAAATTAAAAAGAAGCGTGCACACAAACACTAATCGGTTTTTAAGGTGTTGTGAAAAAATATTCTTTCCTCTTTTTAGCAGTAACGATATGAATCCCTCGCGTCCGTGTTGTTTGATGGGAGGTTAGTGACAGCTGGCATGTAAAAGGTGAAACTGTCCTTTTCCACGGCCTCCCTGTCTGAAGCAATGCCCCTCGCGTCTTTTCTAGTCTATTCTGTTCTGCTATGAGCTGAATTTACAATTTTAGACACATAATAAAATGTGCATTGATCAGTTTCCGCTCATGTTGGTAGAAATGACACGTCAGTGGTCCAGCGGTTAATAGAGGGCATTGTATCTTACAGGATCGGATATTAAAGGCATATTTGTTGCACCAGCACTTCGGTGTTTTAACCCTCGCTCTGCCAGGTTATTGATGAACTCTTGATAAAGTCTTTTTGCCATCATTTTTGTCCCTTTGAATTCATATTGAAATTGTTTGGCTGTCCAGCATAGAGTCCAGTTTGTTCGTGTCATTTTGGTATATTAGCTTTAATTCAATAACCTGTTTAGAAAAATCTGATTTCTAGGAATGCATAAAGTGCTCACTATTGATCTGACCTCTGAAGGAACAGCCCTGACTCCCGGACTCACACATGCACTGAACAGCACTCAAGGATCGGACAGGCACCATTAAGCTTCAGGCTGCTGTTTTGTTATTGCTGCAATACATGGGTTGGGAATGCTATTTTATTAATTTATATATATATATATATATATATATATATATATATATATATAAACTAGATATAATATATATAATATATATATATATGAAAGTCCTTTAATTTCATTCCTTTTTGAGCAATTTCCTTTTTTTTGTTAGTTTGGCTATACTTCATTAATAGCAAGGCTTATTTTATTGGCTTATTTTCATTTTGAAAGGACAGGGAAAAAAATGATTTTGAGATCAGGAGATTTTCTTGGGATTATGACATTTCAACCCATGATGTCAAGATCACAAAAAAAATATCTCTAAATTATCTCAGGATCTTGCGACAAGAAACCTGGATGTCAAGACCTTAAATAACGTATCTCTGGTCTTGACAGCAGACTAATCTCCGACCTGCATATCAATTACCCCAATAGGTCCCGCATGGCTGGATAAAGTACCAGTCAGAGTCTTGTTCCGCTCTTGAGTGGATTGCACAAGCATGAATGGAATAAAAATGGTCTTGTTAGTTTTCAGTTATACAATTCAGTTTAAACTACTCTGCAGCTGTGGACCCAAGTTTTGCATCACCAGGAATTTTAAGCTTGAGTCATCATTAAAAAACAACAAAACTATTATGAACATAATTTAGCTCTTTTATTTAACATCATGTAATCAAAAAAGCTATAAAATGATATCGCAAAAGTCTACCGGAAGCCATAACAATAGTATAGTATTTCATGTTAGATTTCAATTAATTTTCATTAAGTATATGGAAAACTACAAAGCGGTATGTAATTCAATATTTTAACGTGACATTATTCAGCAGCTTTCATTAGACTTTATAAAGCAAAATGTGTTAATTCTACAGGGTGATGCAAAACTTTTGGCCAGAGCTGTATTTCTGGAGCTCAGAAAGTCCAGTATTGAAGTGGATTTATAATTTGACTGTTTATAACTCTGTGATCCACCAGCGATGCTTATTGACAAGTTAATATATTTTGACAGCGTGTGTTTGGCACTCAGCTAAGGTGTCCCGACATGTAAACTATGCTGTGATAATGAAATGCATGCTAGCAGCTGTAAAAAAACAGACTTCAATATCAGAACTGTATGGTAAAAGATGTACAGATGTAAAATATGTACAGATTTCTCTGTTTTTTGTTTTCAAAGGGTTATTACTGTTTTTTTTTCCAATAAACTACAAATCACAGTATTAAAAAACATAAGACAAAGACCACCAAGGCATTTTTAATAACAAGTGAACATATTAGTAAAGATACATTTAGTAAAGAAATGTCTTGATCAGAACTAGCAAACCATTCAGTGTAGCTTTTTATGGAATGCATAAGTAGTAGATACCCTAGGAGTGTTCATGAAGAACTGTAGCTTTTCCATGAATGAGGATCTTCTTTCACCCCTGAAGAGGTTGAGTGTCTACAGCCATCCTTGTGAGTGGAATAAACACAGCACTCCATTGATGTTGATGGACTATTCTGGACAGTGGTGGTCAATACAATCCATTGTGGGCCTCTGCGATCCACCAGCAATGCTTATTGACCAGTTAGTATATTTTGAGGGCGTGTGTTTGGCACTCAGCTAAGGTGCACTCATTTCTGGCTATTTAATATCGTTACTTATGATGAAAATGTTTTTGAGATTAGATATTGATTTCCTGATTGGCAAGGACCATGATTACAGCTTAATTGTACATGCTTGGGGTTACATCAAAGTCATACTGTACGGTAGTATGTACATTTATTACAACACCTCAAGATCGGTCATTTATATCCTTTATATATCTACCTGCATGAAAAGCTCTGGGTGTTTCGGTCAGTAATCAGTGCTATAAAAACAATAGACACTCATGTGTGAAAATGTTAGACCGCTTTGTGCTTTAATTAGGCATCTTAAACAACTTCTAAATCGTTGAATGCTCTTTACCGTTTGTAGCTTTCTCTTACTGTTTTAAATTAATTGCATGTGTGGCATGTTAAAGTCATCAATTGAAAATGTTATAACATACTTTTGTTAATAAAACGTATTATTTTTTCTTTCATTGTTAACATCCTGACAACTTTTTCTGAAGAGTTTATATTCAGTATAATATAATAAGAAAGGACTCCTGAATCCAAATACCACCCGCTATCCCGAGCAGCTAGTTAATAAAAAGGCCACACTGCTTTCAGAAAGTGCAGATTGCTTTTCATTTTTGGCTCTTATAATTGTATTTTCTGCTGTGAAAGAAGTCAACCTGGTGTGCTTTTGAAGCCCCCACATTCAATCAAAATCACAGATTGATCTGGACGGGCTGAGAAACCCGTAATTGATTAGTGAGGCCTTGCTAAATTACAAGCGACATGCCAGGAAACTATACAGGACAGCCCTCGACAACAAATAAGCCACTCTAATGCATCAGGTCTGAGTTATCGAGTACAACAGACTGCCTGTACCCAGCAGCACCACAGGGATGAGAACCCCTCTTCATTTACAACAGACTGCCTGTACCAGCAGCACCACAGTGATGAGACCCCCTCTCCATTTACAACAGACTGTCTGTACCAGCAGCACCACAGTGATGAGACCCCCTCTTTATTTACAACAGACTGCCTGTACCAGCCACAGTGATGAGACCCCCTCTTCATTTACAACAGACTGCCTGTACATAGCAGCAGTGTTCTTCTGGTATTCCCTGGTGTGGGGCATGTTCTCCTGGTATACCCTGGTGTGGGGCGTGTTCTCCTGGTATACCCTGGTGTGGGGCGTGTTCTCCTGGTATTCCCTGGTGTGGGGCATGTTCTCCTGGTATTCCCTGGTGTGGGGCGTGTTCTCCTGGTATTCCCTGGTGTGGGTGTGTTCTCCTGGTATTCCCTGGTGTGGGGCATGTTCTCCTGGTATACCCTGGTGTGGGGCATGTTCTCCTGGTATATCCCGGGACTCTGGAAGGCCATTGTATCAAGTCATCCCAACAATGCTGCACTGAACCCTGATGGTGACGGCTCCTTTCGAGATGATAGAGCCTCCTTACCTTTCCATGAGGTTTGTAATCATTCAGAGTGGTTATAATTGCAGGAACTCCAATGGACCTCTATTATTTTTTTTTAGATATATGTAACCTAGGCTAGATCAGCCAAAGTGCTTTTATTCATCTAGTGAAAACAACTTCCCGCAGGTCTGCTGGCAAATACACTGCTGTTCAAGGGCTGGCACTGGGATATTAGATAAAATGAAAAGTTTTTTTTGGATGTACACAAAAGGTTTAAATCTTCTGACGATCTTCCATCCCTGAACTAATCTTTCCTCTTATACAAACCCTGACTCCAGCTACTCACTAGGCTGCCAGCGATTTCGGTTTCTTCTGTTGGTCTCCAATCACGGTTTACCCTTATGGCAATCAGAGGCTTTCAGCAAGATGTTTCACTCTCTTTATCCAGGTAGGGTGGACAATGTTCAGCCCGCTGGCTCAGCCCTGAGGTGAATAAACGGGACCTTTTTGTAACTGATGCCCTGCTCGAACACACCTGCCTGCTGATTCTGGATTGTGAACTCACGGGGCCCTGGGCACAGCATAACCTGAGACGACCCCCACCAACATGAAAAAAATTCATTTACATTTTCCCGATTAGAATAAATACATGCTATTTACAGAATTAACAATTAACAATTTAAAGAATTAAGAGAATAAGGGATCAACACACACACCATAGCCATTAGTACTTATGGGTCGCTCAGGATGATTCCAATCGGGGATGTTTCCAATCGCTAAATCCTTCTGTAAAAGCGTGCAATCTACTGGAGAAAAACTTACACTCAAAAAGTAAACATTGCCAGTAGATGGAGCATAAATAATCTCGCGCAACAATTTCACTGCTGAGCAGCGACATGAAAAAAGATTTTTAGAAAACATTCTTCTCTTTCCTGCAAACACCTGCTGAGAAGTCAAGACGTTTTCTACATCCGTGTTTCTACACACAGACGAACGTTTAGAAACCCAAAGCTGCCCGGCGTTTTCATCTAATTTTCTCCACAATACAGGGTGTGGTAGATAAATGTACCTTTTCTTGAGCAGCTTCGAATGTAGTAATAGGCTGTTGTAGTTCTACTGCATTTTCTTCTGCCTGCAATTTCTCAATGTCACCTTGCTTCTCATCATTTTCTTCAGCCACTTCACAGCTCTCTTGTAGGGGCGCCTCTGATTTTGTGTTGTTATTTTTTAAAACACACTAAGCTTCGGAAGGTTTTCGACTAAAGCTTCTTCTTTTAAACATTTTTCTTTTTTTTGTTTCCGTTTAGCACCCCCACTTGATTAGTGACTGTCGGTAGCCAAATCCACGACTTACTATCAGCGTCTGTTAGAATACGTCTTTAATGCTAGCATGCGCACGCACACAGTGGAACGGACGTTCATTTATATGTTCATGCTGCTGGTGTTTGACTAAATACAGACAGGTCACGTGTCAAAAGCACTCAAACCATTTGAAAAAGTATGGGGAGGATATCAAGTGTTTATAAATAAAAATGTAAAATTGTGAAGAGTATTTATTGCTCTTTCAGTGGTTCACAAGATACATATACAGTCTAAGGCTCTGTAAATAAAGAAAAATGGAAGATTAAATCTGTAACATCATAATTAAGATAATTAAGGGGCCCCTAGTTTTCTGGGGGCCCTGGGCCCAGTAGTCCTGTCTCTTCACACGGCCCTGAGATTCCACACCTGGTAAACACACACAGCAAGCAGGCTCACCCAGATACTTCATTAACTATTTACAATATATATATATATATATATATATATATATATATATATATATATATATATATATATATATATATATATATATATATACACACACACACACACACACACACACAAAAAACCCTCTTCATAGTCCTGAAATATATATTTTTAAATCTTCTGTGTACATCCCCACAAAAAAAACATTTTTTCATTAATGCATACTGCCATTATACCTTATTCTACGTTTAAAAAAGTAGGATTCGTTTAAAGTAATCTGTTCATAGTAATTAATAGCGATTCTAATATTATGTCTTCCAATTACTTTGCTCCAGTAACTTCTGTATAATCCACTTGCAGCTAATTTGAAACAAACCAGGACAGATTACCTGCAGCAAAGGTTTTGAATTAATTAAGTTTTTTTTTTTTTTTTTTTTTAATTACTTTAGGCAAATTAGTCGGTTAACAAAAAAATCGAATTAGTGTGTGATTGATCAACTAATCAATTAAAGTCTTGTAAAGATCAAATCTATTTTAGTATTCTTCTTGTCATTCATTTCGTATTTTTAAAATGATCTTATTTTTTACTCCTAGCAGAACAAAAACGATCCACTTAAAATGATAAAATAATAGCCTGACATTTCTGAACGAAGCAGAAGATATAGTTGAAGTTAAACTCTATATTGATTTTAGCATCCAGTTTAAAATATGCATCATTTGTCTTGATAGCTGGATTGTGTAACACTGTGTGACATGAATACACTTTGTCAATCACGATGGAGGATGGTCTTTTGCAAGTGTGTATCATTCATAAAAATGTGGTTCACTTTCAAGTTTCATTGTTTAACCTTTGCCATTCATATCACCAGACATAAGCCATCATTTTTAATACATATGTTAAAAAGAAACATAATTGCTTTTTAAAGCAGTACATTGCATTGCAAGTCCAGTCATTCATAAGCTGTTCATCAAAATCCTTTCTAATGACATCACTTTGACTGGCAGGACCTGTAAACCATGCTGTCATAATGAAATGCATGCTAGCAGCTGTAAAAACCAGACTTCAACATCAGAACTGTATGATAAAAGATGTACAGATTTAAAAGATGTACACCTTTCTCTGTATTTTGTTTTCAAAAGGTTATTACTGTTTTTTTTCCAATTAAATACAAATCACAGTATTAAAAAACATAATACAAAGACTACCAAGGCATTTTTAATGACAAGTGAACGGATTAGTAAAGATACATTTAGTAAAGAAATGTCTTGATCAGAATTAGCAAACCATTCAGTGTAGCTTTTTTTGGAATGCATAAGTAGTAGATACCCTAGGAGTGTTCATGGAGAACTGTAGCTTTTCCATGAATGAGGATCTTCTTTCATCCCTGAAGAGGTTGAGTGTCTACAGCCATCCTTGTGAGTGGAATAAACACAGCACTCCATTGATGTTGATGGACTATTCTGGTCGTATAACAAGTACAATTTATGAAAGAGAAAGTATGTTTAACCGTAAATTAAACAGCTAAATACGCAAAACATTTTAAATCACCTTAGCAGTGGAAGAGTGCGTTTGCAAGATTTCAAAATGTGATCCGGGAAGAAAAATATTCACTCAGCACCACGGAATATATTTCATTCATTAACCAGGAAAAACCCCATGAGACTGAGGCCTCTTTTACAAGGGTGTCCTGGCAAGATGACCAAAAACAGACAGCAGAAATTTCACACGCCTAAAAATAACATCGCTTTAAAAGACAATATCACTATACATTCAATCTGGGATCAGAAACACTTACACTTCGATAATTCTTGGAATCTACTTATTAAAATAAATGTAATCAAAGTCATTATTTTTGGTTTGGTCGATACATTTGGGTTATTTATCTGATGCTTGATCAGATCCTGGATACTCTTGACCAGACTATTCCATGACATAGAGGCGCTGTAGCTAAATGCTGATTGGCCAACCTAGGACCTTCTCCAAGGCACTTGATAGCAAGACTAGATCGTAAACTATACTTGGGTATATAACAGATCTGCTAGATCTCTCAATGCTTGTGTGGCAGGGTGTGAACCAGTGACACCGCAAGCGAGAGTCTTAAGAGCCGGGCTCATCTGCATTCATGTTTATAGAGCTTTTAACCTCATCTCATCTCACCGACAGGTTACAGAATCTGTAAAAGGCACGCAGCACTGCCTGTTACACTTGTATAACTGAAGGTTATTCACTTGTTGAATGTTTTGCCGCTCTTCTTTGCAAATCAAACCTTCAGTACTTGAAGCCTTATTTTCATGACCTTCTTCAGCTTGAGCCAACAGTGCTCGATTGCATTCAGAAGTTCATTTGATGTGTCCTCCCCAGTAGCACTAAAACATGTCATCAAAATCAACTTTTAGCACATGACACATGAGGGATTAATATTGAAATTACAGGCTTCAGTACTATGCGCCACCGTGAGAGGAATAACTGTCCTATATTTCACACACTGGAGTTGTTCCTTATGGGTTTTTTAAACTATTTCTATGAAAACCTCCTTTTCAATGTCTTCAAAGTACATTTTCAAACAGGACCAAACAATCTCTCACTTGTCAGTTGTAAACAGTGCCCAATGTTTCAATATTATTTTCATATGACAGCTTATACTGAGTATCATTTTCTATTAGCTCCTGGGGGATTTCAATCTGTTCTCTAATGCGCTGTGGATATTGGCTCTGGGAAGTAGCTGGATAGATGGTGGCTGTGTTGTATAATTTAAGATGATGGATTCCAGCTGAACTCGCACTCCCCATTTAGAAATTAGGAAATGTAGAGCTTGGGTCGCTAAATTCCTGTAAGAAATCGTCTTTCAGTTTAACTTGTGATATAAACCCAATGGCCCTTGCTGTCCCTATCCTGATTTGGTAAATTGTTACATTAAAATTAATGTAGCTAATAAAATAAGTCTATGAATCTCACTTGTTTTGTACTTTCATTAGCTGCAGTACACAGATCTGAAATTTGCAGTTTAGCAAACAGATATTTTCATTTTCATTTTCAAACATCAGTGCTATTGTGTCGAGGTTTAGTAATGACAGCTTTAGCAGCAAGGGATTTTCCAACGGAATGTGTTAATAAAATCAATCTGATAAAGCTTTGAAATTGAGTCAATGAGATCGTTAATGGACAAATTTTGCAGTGAAAAGTTTAATTGTCACAGGTCACGTACAGCATTTCCTTTCTCAACCACTACGTAAGGGGAACTCGTTGCATGCCAACGAGATGAAGAAGAACGATTTGCTGCTGTCATCTGCTGGAAGTCTAGAGGGACAACAGACACCTCCGCGTCTGTCTCTCTGTGTGGCACTGGCTGACATGCAAGTACAGGGAGAAAACGATAGTTAAATCAGAATTATTATTATTTTTTTGTAAGGGCCAGGGGTAAGCCATTTATGAAGGCTTGCTTAGAATTTATTTTCTAATGTTGACATCTACTTGTGTCAGTATTTTAGTATGAACAATTGTAAGCTAGAAATAAATACGGTTCAAGTGTCATTGGAGTTTGTAGTTGTTAGTTATTATACATGTATACCATTTATGAAGCTTTTCAAATTATGACAGAACTCCCTAGCCCAATACAGAATGTGTTTATAATTGTTCGGTGAATTCTTCTCTGCATAATGAATGCATTTTCTCTGGTGTGTGTGTGGGGAGGGTCTGACAACATGTTTACTTACAAATATGTTTAGGCAAAATCCATGTCAGTGATCTGTTGCCCGACAGCCCGACAGCATATTCTGAGGTGGATCCTGTGGTTCAAGATAAGGGGCTTCTTCCTCTTCAACTTCCTCAAGCTTGGGGGTCCTATTGAAGCACATCCCCTGATTTGCAGAGGCACCAAAGCCTAATTTTTAGAAAACCAAAGGCCCCCTCGATCACATTCCTAGTGGACCTGTATATCCTATGATAGGCCTATTCTTCGTTTGTATCTATAAGTTAAACCAATGGATGGTTTAACTTAGAAATAATTATCCTCAGGTATATAAAGACTTTCAAGCTGCAACTCACATAGTGATCCAACAAAGCAACTATGAAGACCAAGGAGCTTTCGAAACAAGTCAGGGATAAAGTGGTAGAGAGGCACAGAGCAGGAGAAGAGTACAAGAAAATTTCAAAGGTGCTGATTATCCCTCTCAGCACAGTGAAGTCCATCATTAAGAAGTGGAAGATGCATCATACCACCCAGACACTACCCAGATCAGGTCGCCCTCCCAAACTGAGCAGCCGGGCAAGCAGGAAACTGGTTCAGGATGTCATTCTGAAGCCCTCAATAACCTTAAGAGATCTGCAAAGTTCTGTGTGTGAGATGGGAGTCAGTGTTCACACATCAACAATAAGCTAGTCCCTACACAAAGCTGGCCTGTATGGACAGGTGGCAAGAAAGAAGCCATTACTCAAAAAGCTTCATCTTAAAGCAAGTATGGGGTTTGTGAAAAAGCATGTAGATGATACTGCAGACATGTGGAAAAAGAATTTGTGGTCAGACGAGACAAAAATTGAACTTTTCAGTCTAAATTCCAAGCGTTACGCCTGGTGCAAGCCCAACACTGCACATCACCCAGTCAACACCATCCCAACTGTCAAGCATGGTGGTGGCAGCATCATGTTATGGGGATGCTTCTCTTCAGCAGGGACTGGGAAGCTTGTCAGGATAGAGGGGAGAATGGATGGTGCAAAGTACAGGTCAATCCTTGAGAAACACTTGTTTGAGTCAGCCAAGACTCTGAAACCGGGGAGGAAATTCACATTTCAGCAGGACAATGGCACAAAGCCAAAGACACTCTGGAGTGGTTGAACAAGAACAGAATTAATGTTCTTGAGTGGCCCAGTCCTGACTTGAATCCAATCGAAAATGTAAGGCAAGACTTGAAGATTGCAGTCCACTGATGATCCCCAACAAACTTATCAGAACTGGAGCAATTTTCCAATGAAGAATGGGCAAAAATGTCACCATCCTACTGTGCAAGGAGAGCCCTATCCAAAAAGAATTGCTGCAAAAGGTACTTCTACCAAGTACTTACTTAAGGGAAATACTTATGCAACCAGTACATTTCATTTTGTACATTTTCTTTGCAAGTTTTGCTGATGTTTAACCTCCTCCTCATATAACAGTGTTCAGTTTAACCACTACAGCTTTGAATAAAAAAAAGTGTGTTTGAAAAACTGTGCCTACATTATTTGTAATTCAACAAAATGTGACATTATTGGTAGGGGGTGAATACTTCTCCAAAACACTGTATATATAGTATATTTGCTTATATTGTATGCTCCCATAGGGATCCAAATGAAAAAAGCAGTATTCAATGTTGATATAAGTTTTATATTCCTCATAGGAAATCTAGGCTTGCCTAATAAAGAACTTTAGCTTTGCTGCTTTTGCTTCCATGTAGTTTGTAAGACATTTAATAAATTCTTTGGTAGTTTAATGAATGAGAAATATTGATGCCACTCAATATTTCATAGCTCATCAGTCACTGACCTCAATCTAACGGCAATAACTTCTCTGATGAGAAGGCTTGAATTAGAGAAGCTGGTCTAAAGAAAACGCCTTCGAAATGAAACTTATAGAATTGCTTATCATCTTCCTAAAGACAGGATCCCATGCCATAATTTATACAAATATTTCAAACCTGTTACTAGAGTGTGTGCACTGCTTATATTATATTACACATTTAAACATTTCAACACAAATACATGTTATTTACTTTTAAATGGTCCCATTACATATACCCAATTGGTATAATTCTCTATTGCTGGTTCTGCTGAGCGCATTAGTTATCATGGGGGTTCCTTCTGAACACCATCCTAAATACTGAGCTCTCATAATACAACATTCAAATGTTATGAAAATATAGCTATCTCTTACTATAACTCACGTATTTGTTTAATTCATGGTTAGGCCACGTGGACAGTAGATTGTACAAGTGATACACTTTACTGTATAAGAGCCCTTCACTTATTCACTGTTTTCAATATTTCATGTTTTCTCATGTAAGTCAGATGGAGAAATGAAGAAGGTGCACTGTTAAAACATACCTGTTTAGAAAAAGAAACTCACAGCGCACTTAACGCTCGCACAGTGTGGGGTATTTTTAGAGATGGCCAGCCCGTTTCGTTACTAACGGTTACCTATTACGCTTCCATATTAAAGGCTGCACACATTAAGTGGTGATTAACACTGTAAATTGTTGCCAGTCCTGCTGCAGATTTGTAACCTCAGCTATATTATTTCTGATCATATCTCTCTAGGACAATTTAAACAGCTTGTAGACTCGTCCCATTGAATGAGTGGGCGCTCGTGGTGGCACTGTGCTGACAGTGTTCTGGCATGTATTTTTTTTTTACCTCCTTGTCACTACTAGGCATGGCTGGGTACTACTATGGCTATACTTCTGAGTAGCATTTCAGTAGTAACAGGACCTTAACTATTTAACTCAGTTGATTAAATAATGGATCAATATGCCCGGAGGCATGCATTTTAAACTGTGCTGCAAGTAAAGAGTTACCAGAAAAGTTGGCAGGCAACTTCAGCTAAAGAGCAGCTCCTGAACTCAAAACCAACTTAACCTTAACACAGACGATATCAAAGAGAATAAAAAGCACAGCATTTTAGTAATTAAAATACGAGCCACTCTGAAGGGGCAGTATTCAAAGCTGCTGTCGCTCTTCTAAGTTAACCCAAAATGCACTTCAGAAGTTTTAGCTGGAAGAAAATCCAAAGCGTGTGCTTCTGGAAATCGGAGTTCCAGGAATTGCTAACAATCTTAAAATGACGGTAGACAAAAGCTCATTGTTTTTTCCGGGGCTCACCCTGGTTACAGGCTAGCCTGATTGATGGAATAACTACAATAGTCCATGAACGTTCGGGAGTATCCTCTGATTGTTTCTGCTCAGTATTGGACCCTGCTGGTCCACACACTCCCAGCTCACTTTTTAGTTGATTACCTCCCTCTGACACATTTCTTACAAAAGCTGGACGACAACAAGGCTTTGACTGGAATATAAAGCAGAAGGTTATAATTTAGATCAGGCTGACATGATAAACTAGATGAATGAGGTCCCTGGAGGAGAGGGGAGTCTTTCTCTCTTCATTTACACCTACCTTTGCCAATTTTAGTAACACAAATAACCTTTCGTTATTTAGGAATGAAAGCTTGCCAGGTGTAACCTCTTGCGTTGTAACCTCTTTGTATCCTTGGGACATGAGGCACAACACATCTTTACTGAGTGCTACTTCTGAAGAAACTTCTAAAAGCTAAACTTAATTCTCAGACCAAATTGCACAACGACTGTTTTCAGGATGAACGACACCAATTCTAAAACCAGTAGAAAAACAACTTGACTACTTACCAATGTTAAGTGTCTGAGTTGTTTGGTACATTAGTAAATAGCTTTGAGAACTAAACCAGTGCAGTAGACATTGATTTTCCAGACAGGTAACCCTCCTTCTTGTCCTCCCTTCCTTGCAGAGTCCCTTCCACCTGCAAATGTTGACCCGCAGCCCCTGGTCCTCTCTGGCAGAGCTCTTACTGAGTGTGCTGCAGGCTGCTGGCTGGAGGGAAGGCACGGCCCTGCTGTGTGGAGGCTGGGAGGAGGCCCCAGTGCTGGACTGGCTGAGCCGTCACCCTTTGTCCTGGCAGCTGGAAGCGGTACTGGACCTGACCCAGATGGCAGATGAGCAAGGGGGAATATTCCACTTCCTGTCCAAGCACTTGAAGACTCTGCCCTCTTCCTCCTCCGTCCTGCTGTTCGGCGCAGATCCCCAGTGCATCTCAGCAGTGCTCTACTCTGCCCAGAAGCTAGGCCTCACCCTCCCTGCAGTGCACTGGCTGCTGGGCCAGCCTCTCACCCCTGAGGTGCTCCACACTCTTGGCCTGCCCTTCGGCTTGCTCGCCTATGGGGAAGTGAACCAGAAACCTCTGGACTTCTACATTCAGGACGCCGTAGAGCTGGTGACCAGGGCTGTGTCCGCGGCTGTAGCAGTGCGGCCGGACCAGGCCCTTATCCAGAGCATGGTCAACTGCTATGACAAGAGGAGCCAAGAGAGGACGCCATCTTCTGGGCAATACCTGGCCAGGTACATGTCACCTCAACCAGATGTTTTGTGCTAGCGTGAGTGTAATTGGATTCATGTTTTCTCTAATTGGTTTAGAGGCTGTTTTTAGGTTAAGTTACCTAGCAACTTGATATTGTGCTTTGAAAACTTTTAAGCAAAAACAGTTGCATTCCTGTTGTAGGGAACAGCTTGAGGATGTATTATCCTACTGCTGTTTATCACTCCAACACACAAGGAAAGACAAAGAAGATGGGGAATGACTGAAGAGCACAGACTCAATTGGTTTTCTGTATCTAAAGGGTTCAGCTATAGGGGTTGTCATGAGTATTGCCTCTCCTTAATGTAATTGTAACTAACCAAGTAATTCCATCAACCTGTTTGGCACTTCCATTTGCTCCACAGGTCTCCAAAATGCAGCACTGAAAGAAGCACATGTTAGAGCAAACAGGAGTTTGCATTTGATCTGATACCTGATGCTACTCATTTAAAGAAGTCTCTGTTTGCAAGCCATGCTTTTCACCCCTTCCTCTGTTATTTCACTTGGAGGGTTAAACTGTCCCCACTCCTTCACTGTCAATATCAACCAATCAGCTGCTTCCCCTGAATGACTGGCATGCATTCAGCCAGTAACGTGACCCAGAAGACACTGCAGGGGTGAAATGGCCTAGGAAGTAAAGTAGTAGCAAACTTCCTGGAAGGCAAGGCAAGCAAAATAAATGGACTTTAACCGTGTTTTTATCAATTAAAAACAGAAGTATGTGCTTGGGTCCCTTTAGTGGTTTGGACAATCTAATTAACCTCTGATATATTATCAATACCCCTAGTCATCCATTCCATCAAGTATAATCTTTTATCGACACTGAACGCTGGTCACATTTAAACTACTGTAACTAATGCATGACGCCATTGATGTGTAGAAATATTTGTGCAGAACTTATCTGCTGATTGCATTTTGAAGGTGTTGCATGGTCCTGGGCAAAAATGCTTTCAGTTGTTATTGTCAAATGTGTAGCAGGCAATAGAAAAAACTGTAAAAAAATTAAAGTATTCAGGGTCCTAGTTTGAAGTCAAAATTTCCAAAAGGAATAAAATGCATGTGATGTTTAAAACTAGAACAAAAATCGAATGAGAAATCGAAGATTTAAAGCTGAATATCTGAAGTGATATTTAGAAAAATGTCCGCTGCTGTCATTTTTATCTCCTCTGTTAAATTGATTTTGTGTTGAGATTTCCTTTTACTACCTCACTGTAGTTGTAGAGGGGATCATTTTCAAAACCGCTTCCTCACTTTTTATGTCTAGGAATCTTTTCAGAAGCAGTGGTTAAATAAAACCAGTATAAGAGTCATAGTGAGCGTCTCAACTGCTATGCATTTGCATTTCACCCTCATGTTAACGACAGGGGTGTCCGTCTCACAGCACTGTCCATTACACTAGCGGAAACAACAGCAAAGAATTATACAAAACACAGCAATAATGAGATATTTAAAAATGATATCAAGTTAAGAATAACTGCTGCCTTTTTCTTTTCATAAAGAAATTGTGCTGATAAAGATGTGGAAAAGTGTTTGAGGATCATGTGTGTCTATCCTGCAGGTTCCTGGCTCACACCTCATTCACCGGACAGACAGGCCCTGTAGCCGTAGGGAACTCCTCCCAGGTGCTGACCTCCCCTCTCTTCCACATCTGGAGCCTGCAGAGGGACCCGCTGGGCCAGCCGACCTGGGTGACGGTGGGCAACTGGAAGAGAGGACGGCTGGTGGTGGAGGAGCAGGGCTTCTGGCAGGACAGGGGTTTACACAAGAAGTCAGGAATGGGAGGGGGGCCAGGGAGCCGGGGGGTGAGGGGAGACGGGACCTGGGGTAGCTCTCGAACCCGGCTGCGTGTGGTCACTTTGGTGGAGCATCCTTTCGTCTTCACCAGGGATGTGGATGAAGATGGGAGCTGCCCAGCTGGTGAGTTCTGCCTTGACCCTCGGACCAATGACTCGGAAACCATAGACAGGTACTTCCGACATCTTTCCCAGGAAAGTAACGCATCGATTCCATACGATTTCCGCAAGTGTTGCTATGGCTACTGCATTGACTTACTGGAAAAGCTGGCGGAGGACTTAAGATTTGATTTCGACCTTTACATAGTTGGTGATGGGAAATACGGAGCCTGGAAGAACGGTCGCTGGACCGGGCTGGTGGGGGATCTTATGAGTGGTGCTGCAGACATGGCGGTCACAAGTTTCAGTATCAATTCAGCCCGGAGCAAAGTCATGGACTTCACCAGCCCATTCTTCTCAACTAGTTTGGGCATCCTGGTTCGGAGCAAGGATACTGCCGCTCCCATTGGTGCCTTCATGTGGCCCCTGCATTGGTCAATGTGGGTGGGCATCTTCGTGGCTCTCCACCTGACCGCCCTCTTCCTCACCTTGTATGAGTGGAAGAGCCCCTACGGGATGACCCCACATGGACGGAACCGCAAGAAGGTGTTCTCCTACTCCTCAGCCCTCAATCTCTGCTACGCCATCCTGTTCGGACGCACAGTCTCCAGCAAGACTCCCAAGTGCTGGACCGGCCGCTTCCTCATGAACCTGTGGGCCATCTTCTGCCTGCTGGTGCTCTCCAGCTACACGGCCAACCTGGCTGCTGTCATGGTGGGAGAGAAGACCTTCGAGGAGCTCTCAGGAATCCATGACGCCAAGGTGAGTTCAGTGGTTCTTGACGAAGCCCCACCGCCGCTTCCAGAATGGGGTGGCCCTAGGATAAAAGAAATTCTTATACATCACAGCATAAAGTCTATTTTACCATTTGTGATGTTATGTGCTTGAGGGTGGGGGAGGAGAAGGTTCCAGATACACTGACGGCTCAAACCCGCTTGCTGGACGCCAGGGTCTATCGTCTGGCTGGTTGGGCGAGATATGTGATTGGTGGAGGGGGAAGGTGATATTTTTTTGATTGACTGAAAGTATATATATATATATATATATATATATATATATATATATATATATATATATATATATATACACAAACACACACACACACACCCACACACATACAGTGCATATAGTAAGTATTCACCCCCCTTGGATGTTTTCACAGTTTGTTGTGTTACAACCTGAAATCTTGATGCATTTAAATGGGATTTTTTTTTCCTTTGATTTACACAACCTATTCTTGTAAATGTCTTCCTTCTTGCTACTCGTATATACTGGCCAGATTTGTGGAGTACCTCAGTTATTGTTGACACATGGATAGTTTCTCCCATCTCAGCCATGGAATGCTGTAGGTCTTGTAGAGTTGTCATTGGCCTCTTGGTGGCTTCTCTTACCAATGCCCTTCTTACCCGGCTGCTCAGTTTGGGAGGACGGCCTGCTCTAAGCAGATTCTGGGTGGTGCCGTATACCGTCCACTTCTTAATGATCGACTTGACTGTGCTCCAAGGGATATTCAATGCCTTTGAAACCTTTTTATACCCCTCCCCTGATCTGTGCCTTTCCACAACTTTATCCATGAGTTGTTTTGAAAGCTCCTTGGTCTTCATGGTAGTATCTTTACTTTGAATGCACTACCCAGCTGTGGGACCTTACAGAGACAGGTATATTTAATCTGAAATCATGTGAACCACTTTTACTGCACACAGATGGACTCCATTTAACTTACTGTGTGAATCCTGAAGGTAATTGGTTGCACCCAAGCTTATTTAGGAGTGTCATAGCAAAGGGGGTGAATACTTATCTAATGAACACATTTCAGTTTTTTATTTTTAATTGTTTTTTTTGTTTTTTTTAAAAATCCCATTTAAATGCATCAAGATTTCATGTTGTAACACAACAAATTGTGAAAACATCCAAGGGGGGTGAATACTTACTATATGCAATGTATAGGCTAGATATGCCAAAGGGAGTATAAGACACCACCATTTAGTATTCTGCATCTGTGGATCAAGTTTCCTTTAGTTTTGCTGGCAATACACTACTGTGCACTAGATGGTGCTGCTGCTTATTAATATGCCTCTGGGTGGTCTAGCCTATGTCATGTCTATGGCACGAACTAATGCTGGGAGCAGCTCCTGGACCCATAGTGCAAACACCTTGATACAACAATAATGAAATTGTCATTTGAAAGTCTTTGTGATTATCATGGTATCAGTTTCAGTCATCATGTCCCAGCAATGTGAAGCGGTGGACAGGGTGACTGTGACTGAATCAACTCAATGAACCCAATACCAGTTGGAGGTTATGTACTTGGTCATTTGGAAAGGCCAATTATTACAGGGCTGCCCCAAAGAACACACACAGTTCAATAAGAAGAATACACTAGTTTAAAACACAATCAATTCAGTCATTAAAACAATTACCTGGAAGCTGTAATACAATGTAACACTAGCTTGGTTATTTTAAGTGTGCTGACTGTTCCCAATGAAGGGAAAAGCTCATTCTAATGATGGAATCCCCTTTAAAATCCATTCATTTTCCTCATTAATGGCATCCAAAGATCTCGGCTAAAAAGCACCCATGTGTGAACTGGAATAAGAGAGATGCTGTGTAATGTTGTTTTTATATTATTATTGTTTTTCCGCAGAGACTACCAGTGAAAGCTCACCTATTATTACTCACCTATTAATATGAAATCTAAAAGGTGTGCATTACTTGGTTTGTGTTTAACAAGCTTTGTTATTATTATTATTATTATTATTATTATTATTATTATTATTATTATTATTATTACATTCACAAGTTTTATTTATTTTTTATTATTATTAGCATTGACTGCACCATTTGAAAAACCTTGAGATCTGCAGGACCATACCACTGATTTGAGGGGTGTCTCTCTTTCTCTCTTTGCTCTAGCTGCACCACCCCTCCCATGGTTTCCGCTTTGGTACGGTCCGGGAGAGCAGTGCAGAGGACTACATGAAGAAGAGCTTCCCCGAGATGCATGAGTACATGAGACGCTTCAATGAGCCCACCACCCCAGACGGTGTCGCCAACCTCAAGTAAGGGACTGTTGGGGGACGAAGGGGTTTTCAGAACAGATAATCTGACACTAGAACATAAGCAAATACAAAACGGTCTCCATATGGTGCAAGACACTCAAAACTTCCTTAAAAATGACCTTACCAAGCTTTAGTCAAAGTGAATTAGCCTAAATATATGTACAAATATACAGAGAGATAGACAGGCATCCAGATGTCTCCATATACCCCTGTAATCCTGTCAACTCTCAATTCCAAGGATCCTTTGTGTTTGATAAGATCATACCTGAAGGATTATATTTCTTTACTGGTTGGTGTCTCCAGTCTTTTTCTCTACATGTGTGCATTAAGTGCACCTTGTCCTGAAGTTGTGAAGACTGTGAAAGTCCCGGGGCAGGTCTTGCTCTTACCTTGTCTTCCCCTGTGTGTTGAAGGACAGATCCACCTCAGCTGGACGCCTTTATCATGGACAAGGCTCTACTGGACTATGAAGTATCCATCGACACAGACTGCAAGCTGCTCACTGTAGGGAAGCCCTTTGCCATCGAAGGTGAGCCACACATCCCTGCACAATGTTTTACAGAACAGCTGCTTCCATATTAGAATGAGGTGATCAAGGAAGTGCATCAGATATCTTGAGAATAAAACTGAGAACTTTCCTTAACCTAAAAGTAGCATCAGATATCTTTAATGACTTTTTAAAAGAGTTAATGCGCCTGTTAATTAACTAGAACCAAAACAACCAAGTATTTTTTTCAAGTTCCCTTCAGCCCTCTCTAGGAGTTTCATTTTTCCTCATCAATGTGTTTTTTTTCTTCTTTCCAAAAATAGGAGTTAATTAAAGAACGGAGGACAAGCTTTGAAAATATGACCCTTCATGTGTTCAAATGAAAATCCACGTTTGCTATATTCGAGAGTTAAAGAAAGTGCAAAAAAGGTTTATCTCAGTCATACTTCGACGTGTCCAGACCGCGATGGCCAAAGGTTTTGCATCACCCTATAGAATTAACTGAATTAGCTTCATAAAGTCGAATGAAACCTGCTGAATAATGTTACATTAACATATTGAATTACAAACCGCTTTGTAGTTTTCCATATACTTAACGAAAAGCTGTCAAAAATTGAAAAATGGGACATTTCCAAATCTAAAATGAAATACTGTCCTACTGTTATGGCTTTCGGTAGACACTTGCAATATCATTTTGCAGTTTCTTTGATCACATTAAGTTAAATAAAAGATCTAAATTAAGCTATTACATCTCTATCCTAAAATTGTAGGTGATGCAAAGCATTTGGCCATAGCTGTAGGGCAAACCTGATATTCTGAGACCAGCTAATTTTTAGGACAACCTTCCTGAGCTGTTTAAGGAAAGTTGCAAAGGTGAACGGGCTGCTTGTCCTGCAAAGTGGAATGAGCCGGCAAGATTGCAAATCAGCATGCTGGCTGACAGGACTGGTGATCCCAGCACAGTTAATGCCACTACAAATTCACTTTATACACTGGAAATCTGACATTCTGAGAACCAATGGGACTGGGTGAATTACACAGAGATAACCCTCGTCAGGGTTTGTCCAAAGGAGGTGGGAGGGATTCAATTAAAAACTTTGCGCTTTGTACAGTTAGTCACTCACATACACCGCATTACGTAACAGTCCACATTTTGTGTTGAAATTTAAAAACTCATGTTAAATCATATAAAAACATTTACAAACGAGAGGAGGCTATCAGTGTCTGTCCTGCTTCTAGTAGCTGACAGATCCCAAAACTTTGTCAGGGCGGGTCTTCAAGGATCCCGGTTTGAAAAGCGTAGAATAATACGCCCACCGCATACTTATAATCAGAGTAAAAAAGGGACCAGGCAAAGCATTTCGCTACTTGACTTGGTTTCTTATGAAGGCCTAGTTAATAATAAAGTTTCTTGTATAAGATCTTTTCCCCACTTCATTTCCTCTCCATCATTCTTGTTAGAAGCAAATTTAGCTGAAATAATTAGTAAAGATGACAAATAATCATACAGAAATGGGTCCAGGAAATAAAGTCAGTTACCTACAAGTAAAGACTGCTGTGGCTATTAGAAAACAAAACACGTGTTTTTAAGTTATTTTGGGCTGGATCTCGAAAGTTTAGTCGCCAAGACACATATCCGTTTATATATATATATATATATATATATATATATATATATATATATATATATATATATATATATATATACAGTACTGTGCAAAAATTTTAGGCAGGTGTGAAAAAATGCTGTAAAGTAAGAATGCTTTCCAAAATAGACATGTTAATAGATTATATTTATCAATTAACAAAATGCAAAGTGAGTGAACAGAAGAAAAACTACATCAAATCCATATTTGGTGTGACCACCCTTTGCCTTCAAAACAGCATCAATTCTTCTAGGTACACTTGCACACAGTTTTTGAAGGAACTCGGCAGGTAGGTTGGCCCAAACATCTTGGAGAACTAACCACAGTTCTTCTGTGGATTTAGGCAACCTCAGTTGCTTCTCTCTCTTCATGAAGATCTCGAAGATGTTGATCAGGGCTCTGTGAAGGCCATACCATCACTTCCAGGACTCCTTGTTCTTCTTTACGCTGAAGATAGTTCTTAATGACTTTCGCTGTATGTTTGGGGTTTTTATGCTGCAGAATAAATTTGGGGCCAATCAGATGCCTCCCTGATGGTATTGCATAATGGATAAGTATCTGCCTGTACTTTTCAGCATTGAGAAAACCATTATTTCTGACCAAATCCCCAACTCCATTTGCAGAAATGCAGCCTGCAGACATTCATTCGTGTAACGCTCTCCAGCCCTTCGGCAAACAAACTGCCTTCTGCTACAGACAAATATTTCAAATTTTGACTAATCAGTCCAGAGAACCTGCTGCCATTTTTCTGCACTCCAGTTCCTGTGTTTTCATGCATAGTTGAGTCGCTTGGCCTTGTTTCCACGTCGGAGGTATGGCTTTTTGGCCGCAAGTCTTCCATGAAGTCAACTTCTGACCAGACTTTTCCGGACAGTAGATGGGTGTACCAGGGTCCCACTGGCTTCTGCCAATTCTGAGCTGATGGCATTGCTGGACATCTTCCGATTGCGAAGGGAAGTAAGCATGATGTGTCTTTCATCTGCTGCAGTAAGTTTCCTTGGCTGACCACTGCGTCTACGGTCCTCAACGTTGCCCGTTTCTTTGTGCTTATTCAAAAGAGCTTGGACAGCACATCTGGAAACCCCTGTCTGCCTTGAAATTTCTGCCTGGGAGAGACCTTGCTGATGCAGTATAACTACCTTGTGTCTTGTTGCTGTGCTCAGTCTTGCCATGGTGTATGACTTTTGACCTTAAACTGTCTTCAACAACATCACCTTGTTAGCTGAGTTTGGCTGTTTCTCACCCAGTTTTATTCCTCCTACACAGCTGTTTCTGTTTCAGTTAATGATTGTGTTTCAACCTACATATTGAATTGATGATCATTAGCACCTGTTTGGTATAATCATACACCTGACTATATGCCTACAAAATCCCTGACTTTGTGCAAGTGTACCTAGAAGTACTGATGCTGTTTTGAAGGCAAAGGGTGGTCACACCAAATATGGATTTGATTTTGATTTTTCTTCTGTTCACTCACTTTGCATTTAGTTAATTGATAAATATAATCTATTAACATGTCTATTTTTGAAAGCATTCTTACTTTACAGCATATATTATATATATATATATATATATATATATATATATATATATATATATATATATATATCCTTACATTTTCTAGACCTTTAGGTTGTATTCTATGTAATCACACTGTTAGCCCAGTGATTACACAGACTGGTCCTCAATAACTACATGTTGAATTCCCACATTGAATTGTATGCAGTTTCAAGGGCCTTCTGTAATTCCTGGTCCCCACTCTTATCTCTCCCTCCCAGGCTATGGGATTGGCCTCCCCCAGAACTCTCTCTTCACCTCCAATGTGTCAGAGTTCATCAGCCGCTACAAGTCAGACGGCTTCATGGACATGCTGCACGACAAGTGGTACAAAGTGGTGCCCTGTGGGAAGAGGGTGTTCGCTGTCACTGAGGTGAGCATGTCACCAGAGCTACGCTGCTCCACCACCTTCTACAAACACAGATGACCCAAATTCAATTACCATTTACCACACTGCCTCCCTCCCAGCCCCTCAGCTCTAACCACTGGACCACACTGCCTTGCTCAGCTCTAAACAATAGACCACACTGCCTTCCTGCCAGTCACTCAGCTCTAACCACTAGACCACACTGCCTCCATGCCAGCCCCTCAGCTCTAACCACTAGACCACACTGCCACCCGCCCAGTCACTCAGCTCTAACCACTAGACCACACTGCCTCCCTCCCAATCTCTCAGCTCTAACCACTAGACCACACTGCCTCCCTCCCAGCTCCTCAGCTCTAACCACTGGACCACACTGCCTTGCTCAGCTCTAAACAATAGACCACACTGCCTTCCTGCCAGCCCCTCAGCTCTAACCACTAGACCACACTGCCTCCCTCCCAGTCACTCAGCTCTAACCACTAGACCACACTGCCTCCCTCCCTCCCTCCCAGTCTCTCAGCTCTAACCACTAGACCACACTGCCTCCCTCCCAGTCTCTCAGCTCTAACCACTAGACCACACTGCCTCCCTCCCAGTCCCTCAGCTCTAACCACTAGACCACACTGCCTCCCTCCCAGTCCCTCAGCTCTAACCACTAGACCACACTGCCTCCCTCCCAGTCTCTCAGCTCTAACCACTAGACCACACTGCCTCCCTCCCAGTCACTCAGCTCTAACCACTAGACCACACTGCCTCCCTCCCAGTCTCTCAGCTCTAACCACTAGACCACACTGCCTCCCTCCCAGTCCCTCAGCTCTAACCACTAGACCACACTGCCTCCCTCCCAGCTCCTCAGCTCTAACCACTGGACCACACTGCCTTGCTCAGCTCTAACCACTAGACCACACTGCCTCCCTCCCAGTCCCTCAGCTCTAACCACTAGACCACACTGCCTCCCTCCCAGTCACTCAGCTCTAACCACTAGACCACACTGCCTCCCTCCCAGTCTCTCAGCTCTAACCACTAGACCACACTGCCTCCCTCCCAGTCTCAGCTCTAACCCTAGACCCCACTCCCTCCCAGTCACTCAGCTCTAACCACTAGACCACACTGCCTCCCTCCCAGTCTCTCAGCTCTAACCACTAGACCACACTGCCTCCCTCCCAGTCCCTCAGCTCTAACCACTAGACCACACTGCCTCCCCCTCCCACTGCCACACTGCCTCCCAGCCTCAGCTCTAACCACTAGACCACACTGCCTCCCTCCCAGTCCCTCAGCTCTAACCACTAGACCACACTGCCTCCCTCCCACTGCCTCCCTCCCCTCAGCTCTAACCACTAGACCACACTGCCTCCCTCCCAGTCACTCAGCTCTAACCACTAGACCACACTGCCTCCCTCCCAGCCCCTCAGCTCTAACCACTAGACCACACTGCCTTGCTCAGCTCTAAACAATAGACCACACTGCCTTCCTCCCAGTCCCTCAGCTCTAACCACTAGACCACACTGCCTCCCTCCCAGTCACTCAGCTCTAACCACTAGACCACACTGCCTCCCTCCCAGTCTCTCAGCTCTAACCACTAGACCACACTGCCTCCCTCCCAGTCACTCAGCTCTATCCACTAGACCACACTGCCTCTCTCCCAGACTCTCAGCTTAAACACGGCTACAGCAATTAACCTAAAGAAAAACCTTTTGAAAATAAATACATGAGCAGCAAAATTTGAATCCGTCAGAAAACTTTTTTTTTTTTTAACAAAATATATTATAACATTATTTATATATGACTGTGAACAAGGCAGTAATCCAAAATGATGTAACAAGATGAATCAATTTGATTAATAACTTGCTTTAATGAATATTGAAACATATTAATAGCTTCAAATTAGCCTCAAAAACGTATTAATCACAGGCATCAATTGGATTTTGAAATCAATGTTATCAAGTTCAAAAGTTATAATGAAAACTTTCTATAAAAACCACGTCTGCATCTCAAAGCTTAGCCCACAGTACAAATGCATTCAAGACAGCTTAATGCAGAAATAGTAAAAAATACTTCTCTCTTGTGCATGTCGTGGATTATTACTAGAAGTGGGACTCGGGTCCTCTCAAATGCCTCTCGTTTAACTGGGTCAGACGCTTCATCAGGAATATTTTTACATCTCCCGAGGTGTCCCGATAAAATGGAGCCTACTGCATAAGAAAGACAGGCTGACCTGCCCAAGTATCTAATCAGTAGGAATTCAGATCTAGTATCAGTTAATTAACCAGACTGCTTCCTTGGCCTTTACAGGTTAAACAAGATCAGGGCTCTCACTCGCCTTTATATTGCTGTCGGGACCACTTGAGTACAGTTAGCCCCCCCACTCAGCCACAGCAAATCCTTTGTAGGCCCCACTTGTGCAATTTTGCACATCTTAAAACGATATTATCTTTTAATATTTATCACATCCCATAATATCCAACCAGCTTATTGAGGACTTGCTAAAAGACGGCACCCACATTAAAAGTAGGTAAAATGATCTTAAAAATGAAATTTCATTCTATTTAGAGATGGAAAGGTACTTCAGGAAATAATTTAAATGAACTCACACCGCCCTCTTGTGGAAAAATGCAGTATGATAACTGACTCTTCCTCATACCCTGAAACTATAGCGTTGAATCATGTTGCAGTCTGCTTTCTAGTGGAGCTGAGAGACTGGGAGGATGGCAGTGTGGTAGCTAGCAGTGCTTGACGCCCCAGTGAATCAGCCCTCAGTAGAGACTCGTAACCCAGAGCAGGCTCCTCACACAGGGCATGGTGGTCTCTCTCTCGCCTCTCTCTCTCCAGACCCTGCAGATGGGGATCAATCACTTCTCAGGCCTCTTCGTGCTGCTCAGTGTGGGGGTCAGCGGGGCTCTCCTCACCCTGGCTGGAGAGCACGCCTTCTACCGGCTCATCCTGCCTCATATCCGCAAGAGGGACAAATTCAAGTACTGGCTCCACACCAGCCAGGTAAAACCACAGCTCCCAGTCCAGCTCTCATCTCCAATAATCTGCAATGTTTCCACAATATACAGGATATGCCACATGTGAAAAATAAATAGCCTTGTTAGCATAAAGGGATCATGAAGATGTGCTATCCACAAAAGGGGTCATGCAATGTAAAAGTTGCCAAGTTAAAACAGACATTTGCAAACCTGGCCCCCTATATTATTGCAGTAGGAACTAGTAGCGATATAAATAAAAGTGGGGGCCAAGTTTGCCAGTTGTGTCTGGATTAACTGAGTCACTTTCTATTCCATCTTTACAGGGCCGCTCACCCCCTATTGATATGTCTATCGAGCTATCTATCTATTGATCGATATATTATTTTGCCCCTTCTCTAGAGACCACATCTTCACACAACTGGGCACTTTATTCTTGGAGATGGATGTGAAATGTTTTTTGACAGAAAGCATTTATTGTTAACTTTAAAAAAAAAAAAAACTTATAGAATGCACACAATTTAAGTTTTAAACTTGATTTGATGACTTTGTTAGAGAGCTAGCGGTTCCATGCGTAGTAGAGGTCAGTTACACAGAAGAGCGCATAGCTATATCCAGCAGTGTGCACATGTATCAGAACAGCAGAAGATTTGTCATTTATATCAATTATGGGCCTACCTACATGAAAACCTCAGGGTGTGAGAGTGTTAGACTACGTTGTGCTCTAATGAAACCACTTCTAAAAAGTCTCATGCATTTGATCATTTGTGGCTCTGTGTTCCTTTTCACTTAATATTTTTAATTAAATGCACGTGTCGCCTATTAAAGTTATCAGTCAAATTAGACAATCACTAATTTGCCTATTTTGATTTTCCGTTTTACTGGTTTGATTTCATATGCACAATATGGTGTTCTAATTAATATGCACACTGCTGTATGTGTGTGTGTGTGTGTGTGTGTATATATATATATAGAGAGAGAGAGAGAGACACACACACACACACACACACAGTGACTTGGAAAGTGAAGGTATTGACTTGTTCCTCTTCTTCCAGAAAATCCACCGCGCTTTGAACATGAGTTTTGAGGATGTCAAGAACCAAAACCAGTCAAAAACAGAGAAAAGGTACCGCATCCTCAAAAACTCAAACCTGCATGCATACAACACACATGAAGTTTTCCAATTGCACAGACAGTTTAGGAATTTACCTAGCTTTTGTCAATCACTTATTTTAAAATTTACAGAAAGACTACTTTAGGATAACTATATTATAGTGTCTTACACTGAAAAATAAATAAAAATGGCCACATACGTATACATATTCGATTGACTAGTCTGGCTTTTGAGTGGAGGTACTTTTTTTACTTTTCCTACACCAGTGGGAGTCGGGAGTTTTGAGCTTTTTTGTTTTTACTGTGTGGCAGTGTAAAACCAGCACTAACTCCCTCCCTCTTTATCTCATCCAGTTGCAACCTTCAGAGGGTCCAGCCCCCACCTCCCCCAGCCATGTGGAACAACAAGAGAAATAAGAATGCGCAGGAGAGCAGGGACAACAAGCGGGTACACTTCAACCTGGAGACCCTCAACAGCGGCCGGCTCCTGGCTCAGGTGGTGGCGGCGGGCAGGGAGGGGGCTGTGGCAAAGGGGGCACCTAGGCCCTGCGAGAATGGCCGCTCTTCCTGCTCGGACACCTCACCCCCCTCACCACGAAATACTGAGCTGGTGGAGCTGGAGAGCCGCATTGAGGAGATCCGCGGGCAGTTACGGGCCGCACTGGCGCGGAAATCAGAGCTGCAGTTCTGCTTGGCGAGGGAGAAAGATTGCCCATCGCCAGCCCCGCTCCCTCCACAACCCACCACCACAGAGGAAGAAAAAGCAGCTAAAGAGAGCAATGCAGACAGGTGATTGTGCACCAGGGCAGCTATTTTTATATATGGGTTAAAAAAGTATAATTTACAAGTGCAATTTAAAGGATACAAACCTGGACTGGAAGGGCATAGGTAGTTCGTTCCCCCCTCCCCTCCCCTGGGTTCATCTGGGCAATGACAGGAAGAATGGTAAGTCAGGATTTTCTCATTATTTTTTAAACCTTGCAGATTTCATTGACAGTGCATCTTCAGCTCCCGGAGCTGAATCAAGATTTACAGTACTGCATTAAGGGTGTACAGGATAAAGACATCAGTCTGTATCGAACTTGGATTGCTCACAAGTACCAAAATCCTTTTCTTCAGGAAGCCTTTGTTCCCTGTTTATTGTCCCTGCTTTGAGGCTCCAAGATTGCATTAATAATTGCATTAATAATAATGTTATTTTGTAGCTTTGCAGATGACATTTGAACTTTTTGAATGCTACAATCCAAGATCCCAGTTCTGATTTATCACGACTCACAAAAAATGTCTTGTGATGGATCTTTACTAGCGTTCCCAAAAACCACTCGGTGAGTTTTTTTAAAATTTTTATTTTTATTTTTTTTTATGAATGTTGGAATTGCGCTGCTCATTTTTAAAGACAATTTCTCTTGTAAGGATGGATTTTCTGCCCACGTGTTACTAGTTTATTTCAGAATGGGGAATACTGAGACTCTTCTCCAAGTAAGGACAGCTAAGGATAGCCTTCAGCCACAGTGGGACCCTATGGTGTTTGCCAGAAAGATTTTCCAAGCTACAACATTCTGAAATGTAAAGTAATAAATTCTAACTTCATTAAGCGTCTTTTTTTTTTTTTTTTTGTACAGTATTCCTAGATTTAGAGAATAGTTTAGGTTATTTTTGTAACTTGATTTACTCAGACAAATTCATTTTTTGAGACATTAATGTGCCAAAAAGGGCCTTAATACTTTTTCCATTTTTAAAAAACAAGTTTTATTTGGATTTATTCCATGTAAGTAGAACAGGGGAAATTTATATATATATATATATATATATATATATATATATATATATATATATATATATATATATATGATATATATATTTTAAAAAATACACACAACATTAATTATGGGACCTGTCACGGATAATCAGAAATATCTAATCACGATCAAAGACAAACCGAAAGAGTAGACCAGCTTCATCCCTGAAAATGACTCATCAATAAAATGTGTATGCACCAACTCTTAAACAGCATCATCTCTTTTGTTTTACTTCGCTTTGCTGACAAATTACAACGATGTGTAATATGAATATCATAGACGAGTACCGTACGATGTCTCTATGAACAAGGTGCATTCTTGCCCCCCCCCCCCCCCAAGGAGTGACTTCATGGAACTGGTGTAGTGAAACATGACGACTCCCTTATTTAAAACAAAAAATATCCTTTGTATTGTTTCATGTACATTGAAAAACTGAGATTTTAAACTATTTAGGTACTTTAAAATCCATGTTCTTATCACTAGTGCTGCCTTTTGGTGAGCTTTGGAGAGAAAACAAAAACACAAAATTAATTTAAAAAAAATTATAATAAAAGGATCTGTATTTCTGATGTGAGACCTGAGTTTTTAAAGCCCAGGTCACCAATTCTTCTTAACATTCAATTCTCTGCCCCAGTGCAGGTTAAACTCAGAATCACTCTGCATTTTAAGCCAAAAGCCCCAAAAGAAAGTGGGGGGGGGGGGGGGGGGGAGCCAAGACACATACGGTTTGTATGTACAAAACATTACAGTTAAAAACAACATTAGAATGAAATCAGAAATTTTATTTATCATTTACAGTATTTAATTGAAGGATTCCAACAGTGTCACTTCCTGGTACAATACAGGCACTCAAAACATGTAACATTTCCTACTATTTTTTGTATGATGAGTCTTACATATCACTTCTAAACTTAAAAAAAAGGTCTAAAATCAAACAGCATATCGTAATATTGATCTCAGTGAATTGGTAAGGACAGAGCAGCCCATTAACCAATTGTATAGAAACTGCTGAAACACTGAAGCTACTTTTTCAATATGTTAACCTCCTCCTCCAGGCTTATAATAAATCCATCCGTTTGCAACCCCTTTAAAAGGAGTGTTAATCCATTTTAGCTTTGTTAGCGTTATTACGGGTCCCCCTGTAATGGTGGTGGGAATCGTTTCATACTGCATTTGTTTTTTTAAGATATGTAAATATATCATACGCAATACTACAGATAAACACAGGTGCCTTTGCAACTTGACCACTGCAATGCATGAAGTGTACAGCTAACAGCAGGAGACTAATCTAGAACATTGTCTGGTATCTCCGTATTCCAAATGATAGTACAGTGCAAGCAAAGAACTAAAAGAAGATCTTCCAACAGAAAAAGAGGGACCAGTGATACTAGCTATAATGGCTAAAAAAAGTTTTTAAAACCATGAGCACTCTGTTTCATGTGTTCTAATCCAACTAATGGAGAAATTGTGGTGCAACTTAATTCTGATAACCCACAACAGCCCAAAAGTTTTGCATCACACTCTACAATTAACTAATTTGGCTGCACAAAGTCGAATGAAACCTGACGAATATTGAATTGCATACAAATTGAAAAATGTGACATTTCAAACATGGCACATACTATTACGGTTTCCATTAGATTTTTGCAATATCATTTTGTAGTTTCTTTGATTACATGATTTAATTAAAATATCAAAATTTTTTTTTATTATTATTATTATTATTATTATTATTATTATTGTCTCAGTCCTAAAATTCTACGTGATGCAAAACAAGGATTAGTTTTACACACACCTCATACTATTCCAAGAAATTGTCAATCTTAAATGACTGATATTTAGTTACTGGTTGAAATAAAACCCTTGACTTAAGTCAAACATAACCAAAGGAACATTCAAAGCAGATGCAGGTGACGTTTCCAACCAATCTGCTATGAATATAGCCTCGTTTCAAGCAACTTGCTTAAAACCTTCAGCAGCCGACAAACGAGTTGCAACTTGTGTCATTTAACCCTATATTGGCAACATGCTGGTTTCATTACTATTACTTTGACTGTAACGTGGCCAATAAGTTGGTTTCTGGCTCTGTGTGGAATGACATTTCTTCATGGTCTCTTACAGGAAAGATGAAATCAAGAGGGGTAGGTATTGAGGGTATTCCAAAAAAAAAAAGAAAATCGCTAATGTGAATCCACAGTAGCTAACAAAGCTCAGCTAGTTCATCCACAAGGTTATTCAGCAAGAACCTGGCTTTTGTCCGCAGTACAGGATCTTCAAAGCAGTAGTAACATTTTGTAAACTTAAAAAAATAAACTATCAGATCTTTGAGACCTCATCTGCCAGTTGCACTGCAAGCATCACTATATTTACAATGCTTGCAGACTAAACAATGGGTCAAGAGAAAGAAAGATTCATTTCTAGTAAGCCTGCTTTAACCAAAGTGGATCCCAGCACCTACAAGGGACCTATATGTGGTCATTAGGTCATTATTTTCTATTGAGAATACAATCAATAAAAAGTTTAAGGAGGACCAGCTTGAAACAATGCCTAGAGGCCTGGGCTTGTTGCTTTAACCACTGAATCTGAAGAGGTTTCCCACATAAGGTTACTACACCATTTCTAGAGCAGACTCAGTTGTCTGATAAGTGTTCTAAAAGACTGAAACATTCTCATGAATAGGGAGTTCTTTCAGCCTTGTGAACCCATACACTCTCCCTTTCTCCACAAAGTTTCATTGATAATGGCCTCTGAAAACAGTCTATAAAGATCGGCATTTAAATGAACAAGTTGTCAGAGAGAATTTATATACATTTTTTTGTAATTTGAGTAGGTTTCTTGGGTGCTTGCTTCCACAGTGACCCTTTTCTGGTGCTGGGTGATATTGTTTCTATCAAATCAAAGCAAGCACTATTACAACAACCCACTTGCATAACACTACTACTTTTTTGCAAGGAGTGTTTTATCGTTCCATGTGGTTTTAAAATAAGAGAATATGTTACGATCCTGGAGCAAACCTAGTCAACGCAGATCTGAGGTTCAACATGAACTTCTACAGACAACCTGTGCACATAGGAATCCGGTCCTTCCAGTAAGTCAGACTCACTTTCCCTGCATCCTGTTTTTTAAAACTACTTACAAAATATTCAGGCACTAGCGATTTAAGATAAATGTGAACTGAACTACTTGAGCTGAACTGTTTTCACTCCATTTAGTAGTTATTTAAAAGACCTACACACTCAGGCCTAATTCAGAGCAGATCTAGCAAAACCTTTATTGCTCAGACTTCTGATCATTTCAGAAACAAAATCTCAAGGTAGTTTACATACCATTTCCACTGCATAAATAATCACCACCTCAATGAATGTCAATCACGTGTTTCAACGTGTGTCGTGCTGTGGATACAGCCTGTGTACAGAGAAAGGGAGTTCATCCAGCCGATCACAGTGCATGTTACCATTAACAACATAATCGTACAAGATACAGAAATGGTAGCTGCAACAAAGATCCTTGAGGATTTTATGAAAGGAGCAAAGCGTTATGGCACTGATGCCAATAGCCTACGAGACGTTTACTAGGCTTTTCCTTGTCCAGTGTGATGTGACTATTCAGATTGTACTACTGCCAATAAGAAGTTCTGTTACATTAACTGTTCAAAAGTGGCCCTCTATTATCAAGATAGCTGCACAGTCTGCAGATCGACTGAGTGACTGCAGCTTTGCTACAGGGACACACAATACTTGGACGGGTTTTCATTTTGTCGCCCCCCCCCATAGCAGAAAGCATGCTAGTGTCTTTAAAAATACCCTTTAGAATGATAAAACATACCTCACAACAAACAGTAAGAAATTAGTTTATTATAAAACAAAAATAATAAGAAGACAACATTTGCTTTAAGAGTACCACTCTGTTCAAAGCACGCACAGCCACCTTGATCTTATTTATTTATTTATTTTTTTTCTCAATCTGCTTTCCTGCAACACAATCAGATGTCACAAAATACCCCCATATTAGTGCACTTTTTTCTTTATAATGCCTGGCCCACAATAAATCTTAGGATTTCAATAGAATTCCACTTAAAAAAAAAAAAAAAAAAAAAAAACACACATTAATAAAAGCTTTAATATTTGTGCCAGGGGGTGGTGGGGAGAAATAACTTCCTCTTACAGGACATTATCTTACCCATCCCCTCTCGAAACTGAACCCAGCTTCTATTTTCAAAGTTCTCAGGGTCTGCACAAGGCTGCCACAGACGGATGTGGTCTTGAAACCGAAGTGTAGCTCAAGAAGGGGTTGGCTGCTCACTGGATGTCATGGCTGCTGTTGTATATGCTGCTTCAGGCTCTGTTTTTGCATCACAGTCGTATTCCTTCTGCTCTTTGGAGGCAGCCTCAGCAATTGGAGGCTGCCGCACTCCATCTGGGCCACTAGAGTCTACAAGCTCATTGCCTCCTCCAGCCCTAGTCTCCTCTGTGTGAGGATCTTGAAAGGACGTCCCGTTGAGAAGCTGGGGGGCTGCACTGAAATCTTGGCCATTGCCACGTGCTGTGATCTCTACAGTAACTAGACCAGCAGCAGCAGCAGCAGCAGCAGTAGCAGTAGCAGTATCGGTGTCCTCGTTGCCCCCCTGCAGGATTGCCATCACACTGATGCTTCCACCCAGGGGCTCCTCCAGGTTTGCAATGCCCTCAGTCTCCTGCAGGGAACCACGCAGCTGTGGGGCAGACAGGGCTTCTGTTATGATGGCTGCCGTTTCTGCCACCCAGTCCAGGTCGCTTAGGGTCCCGGCTCCTCCTTCTGTCCCCCGATTGGCCAGACCGTTTGGGTGGGGTGGAGTCTCACCTGGTGGCCGTGGTTGTCCGTTAGGAGCTCCCCTTCCTCCTGCTACCCCCTCTGTGGCGTTGCTGCTGGTGGTGTTGTTGTTCAGGTTGTCCTGCAGGGTGGTCTGGTTGCCCTGGCCTGCTTGCTGGTTTTGGAGGAGCATCTCTTGGATGCGGATTTGCTGAAGGATGGCAGGCAGCTCGTAGTGATGAAAAAAGTAGATCATTGAGTGCTAGAGAGAGAGAGAGAGATTCTTTAGATTCTCAGTAGGGATGCAAGTCGGTTACGATTAGTTCTTTTTTTTTTATCATTTAACTCTTTCAGCTGTTTTTGACATCGGTAAAACAGAACTGCATTTGTGCAGCCAAGGGAATGTGGGGAGAATAAAATAGTTAGACAGACAGATTTATTTATTTTCCTAGTACACCCATTGTGCAGCAGTCATTTGTAAGTGGCATATCGTGTGCAACTCACGTCCATGTAGAACTGCAGCTCATGATAATCAAAATTGAAATTACTTAATTAACGCATTGGCTTCAAAGCGACCGAGACGTTTGGCAGAATTTTAAGATAGTTTCTGATGAGGAAACGTTTCTAATTTAAAATGTAACCTAGACTTAAGGTCAGCAAAAAAATAAAAGCTAGAACTGGTTTATTACAGTCCTTTACTAGGATAAGGCCCTTCCAGTTGAATTTGATCAATATGCCGATAGAACGAAATTAATGTATTTCAAAAGCTACCATAACAAAAAACGGACAAAATTGAATCTTGATACACATCTCAAACTGACAAACAGAATGCATCATGAATGCAATCACTACATTCATATTTGGCCATTGGTTAGCTGCACAGCATTATAAAATATCAGTTTTCAGAAGTAAAAAGATATGTTTTAAAATAAGATTCAAGATTCACTGACATTTATGGGACAGTTTTGTAGCGTCTGTTACTTGTACTAGAATTAAAATATCTTCAAATGTACTTAAGATTTTCTAGAAATGATACAGAACCTTATTTGGACTGCATTATTATAGAGAAATTTACCCCCAAAAGAAAAAAATTAATCTTACCAAGACCATTAGCTCACCCTCAGATAATACTAAAACAGATAACAGTAAACAGATACATCAAAACACACCACCCCAAATTACCTGGATGAAGAGCCAAGAGGTCACAAGAGCCAGGCTGCTGTACTGTCCATTGAAACGGTAATGATAGGCATAGAAAGCAAAATGGTACAGATAGAAGAATCTGCAAAACATCAAGACATGTCGCCTCTTAGACTAAAAGCATTTCTGATATAATTCATTATGAAATCAACTCGGATTGCCTGTGAAAAGAACGCTGCCCATATTTGCCATCTCTACTATGAAAGTCATTTCAAGCAATTTAGTGCTTGAGTAATCGAGCGTTAATTTTGAGAACTCAAACCTAACGTCAGACAATATTATTCTACATATGCGCCACAAAAATGACCACAAGTTAAAACTAGAACTGTCGCAGTTACTCGTACCTAAAACCAACCAACAGTCATTATGAGGGTTACATGTTAAACAACAACAATATTAAAATGAAAGACATTATCGGATACAACTCAAGTTTTACTCAAGCCCATCATATCAAACATCTGCAAAGCCTGAAACGCCATATTTAAATTAACAAACATAAAAAGGGTTTATTTCCTAACTTACCACATATAAAGCACTACTTCAAAAAATGAAAAACTATAATAAAATAAACATTTAAAAAATAAACTAGTGCGTAAACAGGTGTATGTATAAAGTTTAAATGACTATAAATGCCAAAAACTATTAGTATCTGGTAATGAAGTTATAATTTAGATTTAAATGTGATTGACTGATAAAACACCCATTACAATTTCCCTGGTTTAGATCAACTGAATCTCAGGTATTATATTCTTGCTAGTTTCCATGCCTTGCTTGACACAGGGGTGTAACAACTGCTGTTGAACTTGTATGGTACTATTCTATAGATTTTATTTTCCTTCAGGTTTACCTATGTACAAAGAACAAAATACAGATGTTCTTGTGCAAAGTTCAATGTCAGTTCATATCAGTTTTACTTGTGTGATTAGTCTTGTTTTGACATCTTATACTGTCATTAAAAAATTATTCATGTACAACTTCAATGACTCTGCTTTGCTTTTGTTATTCCAATCCTATTTTATACTATATGTTAACATATTATCTTCTACACAGTACCATAACCAATAAACCAGCAGTATGAACAGTTTTCAAGTTACATCTCACAGTGCTGACTGAGTCACCCACTTTGGATCAAATTCCCCTTTAGATCATGCTTTATACATGTAAAGAGGTTTAGCAGTTACAGTACCCGCCACTTACACCTTACTGGGTTATATCAGGCAATCATTCCCAATGATTTACCCACTTGCGTTACTTTTTTGCATTTTTCATTACATTCATTGGTTTTAATACATCTTTTTTATTAGTGCAATGAGTGTCTTAATAAAGATTTAACGGCTTGTTTGGTTTGATTACTGTACTGGTGATTGATGGACATTGTCAAGTTATTGTGTGGGAGTTTATACCGTCCCTCGCTTAATGCGGATGAATCACGTTAACACAAACGCGCCCATGTGGTGGTGACTGATACAAGCTACCAGATGTTACTGTACAGCATTGATAAAACCAGGCTAGCAAGGCTATATGACAGAACTAGGAGACCCTGAGCTCTCGCTTCAGCACAAAGCCATAGATGAGAAAAGAGGCGTACCTGAGCCAGTGGCGCTTGCTGGTGTTTGTGTGGCAGCAGATCGCATCGTACTGGTCTGCCAGCCACACTATCAGGATGATGTAGAACGCCGTGGTCGTGTCGTTGAAGAATTCAGACATGATGGCCTCCATGCCTGTCAAGAGAAGAGGGAGCCCAAAGTCACAAAGGAGGCTGGCAAGAATTATACCATCAAGAGTGACTGATTGCCTACCTCATCATTTCCGCTTATGAATAAAGGAAATTTAGGGAACACTTTGCTTCCTGATTTTAAAATATATTTTTTAGTAAAACATGAAAGAAACACAATCAGTTAAATGACTAGAGATCTTTTTCAAACATTTGTAATTTAAGATTTGTTTTCTTTAGTTTGTTTTACAGCTACAGATGCATTACTAAGAAATGCAAATAGTGGAAGGTGAAATCTCACAAAACGTTGTTACCCCCACCACACAAACCACTTGTTTGCTGAGCAGGGTAACTTGCCCTGACTCAGCTGAATGCTACAGAATGCTATAAAAATCTGTGATTCACAAAAAAAACATGCTGCACAGTTAGAGCTTATGGTTCAAACCACCATTCAATTTAGCTGAACGGTTGAGAAACACCAACATGTTACACAAAAATGTTTGGTCATTTATACAGTCACTTTTACTACACACAGAGTGCAAGCAGCCAGGCATTAATGAGACTATACCTCTTCGGGAGCTATATACTAGTGGAACGAACACTTGCATACTCAAATACACAAAATATATTCAGTAGCAAACGCTGACCATGTCAAAGGATCCTCAGAAGTATTAAATAATTTATGTACAAAAATGTATTGGCATTAGTCTGACATTGATGACTTATTAGTGCAACACACGTACCATTTTCATGGAATGGCCCCGAAGGCACAGAGAACTGATGCCCCCCCCATAGCATTACTTATAATAGGAATCTAAATGGTAAGGTCAGTTTTAAATAAAAAACAAGCATCCTGCTTCTTACCCACTAGAGCCAGTATGACAGTGAGTAAAGGTGCAGCAGGGAAGGCAACTGTCATATTCATCTCTAGCATCTGTAACAGGTCCACTGCACACACAAAATAGAGGATTGTCATTGTTAAAGTCAGAATTAAACCAAAGCATTCAAAACCATGCCTATATATAAGTGGTGAAAAATAAACTGACACTTGGTGGTTCCTAATCACGTCCTGTGCTGTAGGTCACATGGTCTGAATGAAGCCTGTTAGCTTTGGTTATCACTCCTTTAAATTAAACAGGAAAATGAGCTAGGTTCTTGGTGGCTAGTATAGTGCTACAGCTATGATACTATGAATTGTGAAGTGCTACAGTTTGTGATGTGCTTTGTCTGACTGATCTCTAATGACTAGTTTCACTGACTGATTAGCAGTAATCCTGGACTACCTTCTGTTAAACCAGCTCCTAGCATGTTCCTGTCAGGACCAACTCTACCCAACAGTAATAATTCTCCTTTTACTTACCAATAAAGATAAATATTTGATGGTGTGAGTAGCGCAGCAGCATGGAGACAGACAGCGTCTGACGAGGGAAAGGAAAACACAAGGCTGAGCGAGTGTAATGCTATTAACCAGATTGCAGTGACACATTATGGCAGTTCACAGGGTAGGAGCAATGGGACAAAAGTGCTTGTGAGGTGAGGCCAGACCAACGGTCTCCAAGGGGAAACGAAAAAATAGCACAGTGGCAGAACCTTCCTGGCAGAGAACGATCCGACGCGGCCAGGCCGCTAAGATTGGGAAGTGAGCTTCACTTGCCCCCCAAAAATGACACCTGGATCCCCGCAAAAGAAAGAGGTCAAACTTATTTTTGTATTACTCTGATGGGTAATTAAAAACTAATCTCAGCTCAGTGGAGAGGAACCCCCTGTGGAAGGAATCCTATGGTGGCCCCTATTCCAGGAATACAAGAAATATTTTGTTGGGCAAAAGAAATCATGGAAACTGCAGTGGATGACCAGCGCAGTATCCGGGGGGGGGGAGATGCAGACATTGAGTGGATTAGGTTATAGAAGCTTTTGCTGGGTTGCTTAGCAGGAGGGACGATATCTGCTTCAAAAGAGTTTGGATCCAAGCGAAAGGGTGAAGCAGTTATCCATTTTATTAATACATTTTTCTTTGGTATGTTAAAAAGGCAGTTTTAGACTGAGGGATTGTTTTAGTCTGTAAACCCAAAGTGGCAAATACTCACATCCCAATGGATTTGTTTGATTTATTGTCAAAATTGTTATCACGTTTAAAGCTTTGGTCTGTACACTGAACACATCAAAAAGCGAAGACCAAACAAACAAGACAGGGAATTAGGGCGTAGCTTGGGATTTAAATATGTTTTTGACAGGTATTTTGCCGTAACAGAACGGCGGGGGGAGCCCTAGCTTCTGCTCCCTGAACCACACTTCAAGGTTACAAGTTCAAGCCCTTTGCTCATAAAGTCCTTTAAACTCACTGGTCAAAGATGAATGACACAATTTGCTAGCACAATCAGTCAAGTGGCACAGTGAAGTTACCTAAAGCGATGTAAATTTAAACATCACCATTTAAATTTTGGATCAAACCTATTTTACTTATGTTTCGAGAAAAAAAAAAAAAAACTACACTTGAGACTCACACACACTATTAGAGATGTTAGTTTTGTCAGAGTTCTTTCTTTTAGCGATGTAAACAATGGTGTTTATGTCCCCCATTGTTTCGATTAACTGAACAGACCCCAGTGTTATCACAACACACGTACAATATGGATCAAACTTACGAATATGACCATGATGACAAAGGCAGCCAGATAGGAGGTCCTGGCCATCCACATGCTCACAAAGCGGTAGTGCTCGCCCGAGACCACATTACGGAGAAATCCTGCAACAAACAATAGGCAGATCTAAAACAAATTCAATACTGAGCTCCATGCTGCAGTGCATCAATCACACCTGGCACAGAGCTACCGTGGCAACAAAACTAAAGCCTTATTACTGTTGCAGACATTTGAGCTGATTTCTTTGGCTCTCAATGAAAACCAAAGAAAACAGTAATCTTTGTGGTTTGCAAGAGGATTTTTTTTCCTGGTTTGTTTTCCTTTAGTGCGAACCGAATTGCTGGGAATTATGGTACAAAGCATGTTAATTACTAATTCAATGCTCATAAACAGAGGTGCCAAACCAACACCAGCTGAGACTGCACACTGCACTCATGAAACATTCAAAACACCAAATAACTTTGTTGTCTACATGTCGTTTAAAGACATTTCATTGATGACGATAATAGTAAAAAAATAAAAAAATTATATTTTTTTACAAGTTTGGTCTGTACTAATTTTCAAACCAGACATGGACATGCTGATGCCGTTTCTGATGTTGTTTAACCTGGCACAAAAAAAAAGAAAAAAAAAAAATATTTCTTTGAGAAATTACATACAGCTGCTACAGTGGTGCAAAACAGTTTCCATTCAAATGTTACATTAAACAGGTTTGGGCCTTTAAGTTGTATGCATGCACGACTCATGGTTTGGGACAATTCAAATAGTCTGTTTGAGTGACTGGTTGATTAAACTTTCTAAATCTTTGTGAATCTGGGGCAGGGCACACCTTTGTTCTCCTCATTTTCAGCCAGTGCTTTGACACTGGACATCAGGATGTCATCATAGCCCAGAAACTCATCAAGCAGGAAGCGGCTGAAGCCGTCCCCGAAACACTGATCCTTCATGGGGTCTGTGGGAGAGGAGCAGGAACTCATTCACAAACTGAGCACACAGCTTACAACATTTCTTAGACCTCTATTTAGACGACGTCATTAGGTCCGTTGACTCTGTTAAGATTAAGATATTATTTTGCTCTTATTCACGACCTTATGATTTTCGGTCACCAAGAGGTTTGCAAAACCTAGTTGTGTGGAAGGAGAACAGACCTAAGAGACAAGCGCTGCGACAACACTTATATATATATATTCTATATATATATATATATAGATATATATATATATGGATATTAACAATGGGCATATTATTTATTTTAGAAACGTCTAACATTAAAATTAGAAACGTCAAACAAAGAAAGGTGTTGTTTAAAAGATATATGGTTTGATTTTTACAGGGTAAAAGGAGTTAGCCTTCTCTAGCTTAGACTTTATTTTTATTTTGTTCCAGTGTAATAAAATTGTACAAACCGTGCAAAAATATAAACACTGACTGAGACATTCTTGGCGCACCCACACAAAACTGGTGATACCAGTTTATCACCCTAACCCATCACCCTTAAGTGACATATTATACTAATGATATATATATATAGCATTGGGTTGGAGGTGGGGGACAAGTAGGCGTATTCAGTGGTACTATATATATATATAATATATATTTATATATATATATATATATATAATCTGGCCTGCGAAAACCTCATCACTGATGAAAAAAATAGATTGAGCTATTGCCCTGACATCCTTACACCACCGGGCAATCTAACATGTGATTGATTCAATTCACTGTCAATCCTGCCCCCTTTTCAAAGGAATGCCCTTCTCCACTGCACTCACAACAAGAGAAAACGGATGAACACCGATTCTGTGATTTAACAGAAAATGAATTACACAACATACTTACAAAAGAAAAATGCTCCAACCACTAAAATGGTGATTACAACATCACTGTAAACAAATCTGACTGCCGGGACATAAACTAGATAATGCAGCAGTCAGCAGGCCAAACGGAGTTTGTATGTTTATATTTAAACAAAACATATGAAGTCGTATTTACTATCCAACCTTGCTTCGCTTGTTTTCTTGACTGATTCCTGTATTAAATATGTACTGCATACTCAACCATAGTGGAAAATTAAATGCTCCCTTGGGAAGACTATTGTTACCTCCAGGGCGCAGTGCCTTAAGCCTGAGGCTTCATGCATTATAGCCCCGTCGGTAACAGAGGTCTTCCGGGATACATTCCGCACACCCGTTTGAGAACCACTGCTATAAGCGACACTCTTGCAATAGCAAAAGAAGGGGGAGACACACCCAAGGTGACCACCATGACTGGAATGTTGAGGCGCTGCCGCGTGGTCTGAGAAAGGCGCAGGAAGCCGTACTCCAGAGTGTACTCCACGATGTACTCTTCCTGCGGCCACACTGGAGCAAGAACAAACACACCCTGTTAGCTGGGGCTGAGGCAGGCAAGCAGCCTGTTCAGACAGTTTCAAAATGCTTAGCTTTTAGGAGGTTGGGTAGGTAGCTTTCTGCTGTGCTGCAGAGAGAAGTCGAGAGCAGCTTGCCCCTGACCTTGCAAAGACATCAGTGTGTAGAACCCAGGAGAAGGAAATATGGCAAGTACAGCCCGTGCACTTACATGACCCTGTATGCTAAACTGGATCACGTTGACGATATTCTTTACATGCAACAATAAAAGCTCCTCAACACTATCTCACATTTCATGGCTATAGATCTAGGTGTACTGTTTAACTTTAGGGTTTTATGGAGTATAGTTTCATTATATTTTGTGTAGTATTTGCTGGGTGTCTTGTTGTACCTGTGAAGATGTTGTTGTTTTCAGCTTAAAGACTCCATAATCTGCACTGCCTCAGCCTGCAATCTCACAACTCACTGACTGAAGGCACAACATAATTAGGTTTCCATAAAGTGGTCTGGATATTGGGTACTGGAGTAATATAGTCGTTCACTTAGATAATACAATAATCAGACCATAAAACGGAGCAATGTTACTACTGCTGGGTAATCCACAATACAAACAAATCAATGATGTATTTGCAAAGCCTGCAGTAATCGGAATGACTTTAAACTTCAGCCCCCCAATCCCAAACCATTTTTGTTATCCTGTCCAGTAACACTAAAATGTCGGTATGTATCAGTTACACTGATTTAAAAAAAAAAAAAAAAAAAACAACGAGAAAAAAAATTACTTGTAGAATTATTGAACAACATTTTCCAATTGCAGACACCAGTGCAAATACGCTTCAATGTCTTGCAATTAAAACATGGCTTAAATGGCAAATCATTCAATAAATCAAAGTCATTTTGCACTTTCCATTAGTTACATGCTTCTCAAATTTTTTTTTTTAAGCAGCATGTTATAGCACATGTGTCTTAATTTTAGAACATGATATCTCACTGGTACTACTTTTAAATAAATGGAAACACTGTGTGTGCCTTATTCATGGGTTATCTGTTTGCATTTGCATTCCCAGGGTCAAAGCATGTTACTGGCTGAAAACAACAGTAATTTTGGTTATTGATAGGAAATAAGCCAGTGAAGAGGAGGTGGGGACAAATTCACTCTCCTGGGGAAATGACCCAGGACAGTCAAAAAGCTTTGTTTCCATCTCCTTCCTTAACCTAGTGTAGTACCACAACTCATGTTTTGAAATGATGCATGCTTGCGAGAACATGTGTTTCTTTCAAAACTGCACATTGGAGACCTACAAAATGAAGGATGTGCATAGCTACATAATTACAGAATTGCTTACATTATTATTTTGCGAATTTCAAATGTGCTTGTCTGCCATCTTGATTTCTTTCCGAAGTAAAGATGAAATTAAGCTATTGTGGGTTTTGAAGATAGTTGCCGTTATCATAACCATATAAACACAAGACATACTGACGAAAAGAAAAGAAAAAAGGAGACAACTGGAAGCTACAACCAAGACCAATCCCAAGCAATAATTTATTTATTTTATATATATTAGCCATCTAGACAAGTCATGCAAGAAAGGAAACTAGGATCTCCTGGCTACCCGTCCTCAATATAGATTTGAAATGGTGGAAACCAAAAGAAATCACTAGCCTGTATGTACCACACTGGGGAAGAGTAGAGTGGGCATTACGGACTCAGATCAGTCTGTGGACCGACTTCTCTGTGTGGTCTTCACACTTGCTTGTGGATTGTGATTCACCAAGTCATGCCCAGCCTCTGCCCAGTTTTATTTAGATCAACCTAATAGAACATACGTCCAAGAGTGATTCTCTGGTACTGTAAGTGCTATATATATATATATATATATATATATATATATATATATATATATATATATATATATATATATATATATATATACATATATTTAGATTTTATCAGTGTAAGTGAAGATAAGCCTTGGGCTGATGGACTGAGGACTGGAGCTGAGAGACGCTGCTGAAAGGCCAGAGAAGAGGACAGGAAAGCAGTGTGGGAGTGAGGAAGAAGTGGGAGGAGGAAGGTGTTTTGTTTGGACAACGCTGTGGAGGTGGTTTACCTGCTTGTGTTAGCATCTCAAACTCGGAGACTGTCTCTCTCAGCTGCTGCATACCTTTAGTGGGCGCTTGAGTGAAGGAGAGGTCCTGGCTGTCGTTGAGCCCCCCTGCTTGTGTCAGAGCGTCCATGTTGCTGCTCAGAGACGGCTTCAGCTTGGGCTCAAAGTCCAGCTCAAACTACACACACACACAGGGAATCAATTCAACTGACAGGTATTAGGAGAAGCATTAGCTGTCAACGACAGAGAAGGAAACCAATCTTAGAAAACAATATGAATCATCATGTACCAGGGATGTAACAGTTTAAACGTTTAATCATTAAACTATAACTTTTTCTTAAACATTTAATATATATATGTAATTAGTTTAAACTAGAGTAAAAAAACTACTGCAGAAATACGTCTCACATATATCCATATAATACTATTTTGCGTGCTGTGTAGTTACAGAGGAAAAAGAACTCTGGTTGCTTGCATCAGAATACAGCTACTAGCTAAAATGGATCATTTGAAAAGAAGCTTCATATGAAATGATTTTGAAAAAGTTAAAGAAACATGTTTTAAATGTAAATTATGTAATGTAAAACTTACTTAAGACAGCACATGAACAATGCTAAATCACTTGAAACTTAAGCACCCATGTGTTTCAACAGGAAATAAAGTTAATCAAGCTTTTGAGCATCATGATAACTGAAGACATGCTCCCAATAAGTTTTACTGAAGGTGCAGGACTTCTCAAATTAATGGCTTTTGTGAAGCAGTAATACTGTGTGGCTTTGAGGCAAACTACAACCGCATGCATGGAGAAACGCTATGAAGAGTGCGCAAGGACGGTTCACTTGTGCCCTCAATGTGTTTTTTCCGCTGCTGGACTTGCAGTCAATCGTTTGCACACAAGACTCACCCAGGAGCTTGCTGAGATGAGAATTTTTTTTAAACAAAAACAACTGAAAGCATGTAACTGAAGTTGAATTATGCAGTTAAACTAAAATTAACATTTAACTGAATTAATAATTTTTTCATTTTTTTAAATAAGAATTTAAAGGTTAAAGGTTCTAATAAAGTGCCCAGGCAGTATACGTGATGATCTACTTTACACAATGTTTCGGATCAAACAATCATTTAATTACTATAATTAGACATAAAGGTGCATGGGTTCATACCAGAAAAAGTTGCCTGACCTGTACGGAACGGTTGTCGAACATCTCGAGGGTCATCTCTTCCTCCTCCTCTTCCTCGGCCACCTGGGCCCCCTCTGGCTCTTTGAGCCCCTGGAAGTTGTCCATGTCATAAAACTGCAGGAAGATGGGCGCCCGACTCGAATTGCGCTGGATCTCCACTCGCAGGATCCCATCACGAGGCCACTTCTCACGCACATGCTCCAGGCAGTTGATGGGGGAGCGCGAGAAGGCAATGTGGATGTAGGCCAGAATGAAGAGCACAAAAAGGGCCTGCACAGAGCAGAGACAGCGAGAGCAGAAAGGAGAAATGAGACCCAATGAGAGAATACAGAGAGAATGTGGGTAGAAGGGAAAAGGAAAGGAGAATGAGAACAGGTAAGGGAAGGAGAGAGAAAATGAGTGGGTGAAGGAGAAAAAGTGAGAAGGGTTTAAAGGACAGAGACCAGAAAGATACAAATAGTCAAGTGGAACGAGGGTAGTGATGAGACAGACAGGAATAAGAGTCAAGAAAAAGGTGTAAGAAGGAAAAGACAAGTAAGATTGGTAAGAACAATGTACATAGGCGCTTCCAGGCAAACTACAAATGAGAACATATCATGAGTTTGTGTGGAGAAGAGACAATTCTTGGCAAGTAATTAAATGCAACTGCAGGTAACATCAGAAAAGCATGTTCTGTGTTTTTGTTGTAAATGACATCCATTATTCGTCATCAGTTGCAAGAGACACACAAGCCATCAAAAAACAACATCTTCGGGCAGTTCATGCTTTCTGTGTTCTGGAAACTCTCAAAATGTCTTGTGTCACAGCAAGTCAGCCAATACCTGCAGCAGCCACAGAACAGGACCATTTTTCAGTAGGTCGCAGTAGGCCACAGCTAACACCATCACTTGTGCAGGCAATGCTGCAGCACATTCCTGGTTAGTTCAGTTTAACAAGCTTCTGAATGACACATACCCACAGCATTCCAGATGTGTTCTTGGCCAGCCAGCTGTTATTTGTCATACAGGGTTTGATTTATGGGATAAACACTTAGACATAATTTTATAATACAGTCCTATTTAGTAAAAATGTAATCTACACTTCCCTGTTCCTCTCACATACGTCTTTCATATTCAATGAACTCCAACAACACACGGAGTAGATTCAGACTTTGTATTGGATTGGTATTGATTTGATATTCCTTTGCTTAGGGCTGCATCGTCTAATCTTTTGTGTTGCATTTCAAAGACTAAGAACCAGCGATGAAATGCAGACACACTACTCCTGTAGCAGCAGCAAGCAGGGGCTGCCATGGTAAAAATAAGGCAGCAATTTCCACTGGGACAGTGGCATTGATTTTCCCATCTCTGTCTCACCACAAAGTGATAGCAGCACCTTGCGCCTCAAGATGATAAAACTCAATTCTCAAAGGCCACAAAGACTGTTCAGAAGCAGACCCTCAGAAATTGTGCACAACAGCTATGCAAAAAATGTGGCAGACATGTGAGGTGCTGACTTGCAAAAGGCATAAATGACTAACATGCGAATCCAGTTGGCATCACAATATTGTTTATGCTGGTTTGTGCACAATTAGTAAAGACTTTATTACCTCAACAACTGCAATGCCGGTGCAGCAACCTTAACCCTGCTGCGATTCATCAAATGATTGCTGGGATCACACCAGACTTGCTGCTCTAAGCAGTAGAAAATATCATTCCTCATCTCCAGGTTGTGATTGATGAGAATGGAGGACATACAGTGCAACTACTGCAAGAGTGCCACCTGGTGTTTATTACAGGACTGTTGCTGCACTGTATTCCTGCTGCTTGGTAAATGTCCTCACAATTTGTACAGCAGTTACTGGGATATAGGCCAACCACCTCAAGCAGTGTAATAACCACTTGGAATGTGGGGAGTTCAGCACACACAGTTCAACCACAAGGCTATATTGCTTGAAAATGTCGTGCCTGTTTCGTCGAACTAGCCCACTCAATTTATGATTGGAACAACGGACAACTTTTAGGGATGAGGTTGTTTTTTACTTCTTTGCTTTTACATTTCTGAATTTGTTTGTATTTATTTTGCTCAGCAAATAATCATCAATCACTTGCACTAAGCAGGAGGGAGAATGTCTGGGAGTGGGTTAATGAGCTGTGCCGCACAAAGTGGGCCTCACTTGATTAACTGAACTACCTGCAGAGTTTAGGCAGGGAAAGAGATTAATTTTTAGTAAATTTAAACCAATGCACACTCACAGAGGGTTGTCATAACTGCATAGCACCTGAAAAGTAAACATATTGTATAAAAAAACACAATCAGAAGGGTGCCCGTTTTTAAATGAGGACCCTAAAAAGTAACAGGGACTTTAACAAATTATACTGGAGACGCATTTCTATACTTTGATATTATGAAATAAGCTTTCAGTTTAATCTTATTTTCACTTTGCAAGACAAAAATGTAGTACTGATAAATTAGTGTAGACATTAGGGCTGTCAGTATAAGTAAGGATACGATTTTACCACGGAGGTCACAGAAATCGTGAATTTGAACAAGTCTTGGAAATGGATGTAAACATATTTGGTTTGGCACAGCCTTATTTCCTTTACAAATGCAGTATGCCATGCACTGAGAATACAGACCTGCGAGTATCTGTAAATTGTTTGGTTGTGTAGCACACAGCATTTACATGCAGCTATGCAGGTCAGCAAATGAGATTTGTATTTTGTAGCTGAGCAAGCATGTAAATGAACAGATCGTATGTTACTGTAAACTCTCGGTTGTGATCTTCATATACATACAGCGCTTGTTACTTCTTTGTTTTTGAAAGAAAAAAGTGGGCTTGCATCATCAAAAAATATTAATATTTACATTTTATTTCTTGAAACTTTTTTCATATAATGTCGTGTACCCAAGTAGTCTGTTGAAAATAAATACTCCCTTTCTCTAAAACTAAATTGCTAAACAAAATACTTCAGACTGCCGTTGAACATCTTTTTGGTTATTTCCTGCAAACTGTAGATAAAACAAGAGGTTTGTCTGTTTTGCAGTCTTTTTTTCTGATGTTTGTGATGCCCTGCTTCTTGGACATGGTGCCTCCCTGTGCGATTTCACTTTAACTGTTTTTTTTGTTTTTTTATTTTTATTTTTAAAGGGGCAGTGCTACTTCAGACACACGCTGTTTCACTACGTGTCGATGTGAAAGCCTGCGTTGTACAGTATTATAAAATTAAACAAACAAAAAAAAAACATGATGGTGTGAAATGACTTAACTAAGTTTTGTATTCTAAAGTAACATTTAAACTTGTCAGCAGTCAAAAGCAGAAGTTTATATATTATTGGTTTTGGTGTACTATCTAAAAGCTCTTGTATGTTGATGTAGCTAAACCTGCATTATTTGGTGGCCTTTGAATTGTCGCCCCCCCAAGAAAATGCCTAAACAATGAAATTTCATATAACAAGCAGGGAGTATGGCAAAGAGAGCAGGATGGTCTGCAGGTCGAAAACAGCAAGACTTGAGATTGGAAATGAACGTTACCTTGCTCCCAGCTTTCACCTACATCCATGCACCACGGTACAGATTCCCCAGCTTACAACTGACCTTTATTGTGTTATTTTATTGACTTTACAGCATAACATGAAAGGACTGAACGGGTGCCTGCCCTTATCATACTGTGATAAACAAGGACACACTGTACTCAAACATTCAAAACTGTATTGCTGCTGCAAAGACATTTTATATATAAACTTTGCCCATCCTTAAGAGCACTTTCTATAGCATGCAGGTCAATCTGCTATGCAAATGATTATATAACAGCACCCATAATGACATAACATGCCAACTAGAGCACTCTCTTTCCCAAGGTATAGTAAATGCCCATCAAGTTACGTTGGTACTTTTAGAGCTGAGGGCAATTCCTACTCTCTCTAGTAATACAACTTGATTCAAGGGAGACTGTCACCAGAATTGAATTTTTCTCAACTCTTGCTGTTCACGTTGTGTGACTGTCTCCTGGTGGTTGTATGACTGAAGAAAGAACCAGTCTTCAATCTGTGTGTGTGAGATCAGTAACAAACAGAATGGGTTTAACAATTATCTGCTGCATTTATGTCTGCCACAATGTTGATTTCATCTGGTTTTAAGGATCTCCCTCTAGGCACTCAAGAATTCGTGCAACGTAGATCTTTGTCCTCTCATTTCAATTGGCTGGGTGTATAGAATAATTGAAATCATCTTTTACATCACCGTACCTGATTCCTCCCCCAACCCACCCCCAAATCAAAGTGCTCTTGCTAATCACGTGTATCAAGAAGAAAGTGGGTCCTTTAATAACAGTATCTCTCATACACGTTAGGGAAGCAGCGTGCGTCACTTGCTGTAACTGGCTGACAGCTATGACAACATGGGGGGGGGGGGAAACACAGAGCAGTTTAAGCCATTCCAGTTTTACTGTGCCCTTAATAAACTTGACTATCTTCGGTGCGGCTTATGCGTTCTATACCAAAAGGATCCAATGAAAGCTCTCGAACCCAACTCCTAACACCAGAACATTGCATGCCCTGCAATGTCAAACTGTGTGATGCACGCAGCCTTACCTTAAGTAGAACAAAGAACTCGAAGATTCTTCGGAAAGACGGAGGGAACAGCCTGGCATAGGTAACTGCCATTTTAAAGAAGAGGGCGTGGAAAAGCCGGTCGCGGACGTTGATCAGCGGGTTCTGGTTGATATTGGGGTTCCTCATTCTGTTTCCCCCGCCGGCGTTGTTATTCAAAGGGTTGTTATTTGCATTTCCCTGGTTCTCCGACATCTTCTTGGTATCGTTACAGCACAACAGTTTAAAACTTAAATTAACGCTAATAAAATCAGATATAAATAAAATGTCTGGCTTTATTTCTGTGCTATAAAATACTGTTTAGAACGGTTTTTATGCCACCTACCCGAGTGACTTCACAATATCTATTGGGTTTTACAAATTAAATCTACCCGAACAGAATTATTGCAGCAGGCCCTGAACATTAATTTAAGACGAATAGAAAATATAAACGGGTTGTTTTTAAGGATATATACGTTATTCTTCTCTACGTCCCCCTTCCGCTAAACGGGCGAGTTATCGCGGCCTAACGAGAATACAAATGTATTTACATCCTTTCCCAATTCAGTCTGTCAGTATGAACCTGTTGGTTAAACACACTTCCATATTTCCGATAAAAGTCCACTTGAATTAAAGGAATGAGGTAAGTTTTGTTTTTTTTTCCCTCCCTATTTGCGATTTTTCAAAGCATTAATGTTCCAGACCCCTCCGACCCTGGTGACTATGCGGAGTAACTCCCGTGACTCTCTTTCGCTGTACAGGCTGCCCACCTGTCCCAGGAGAGCCGCAGGTTTGTCAAGTTTTCTCGCTGTTCACGGTTTCTCTCTCCTCTTCGTTGTTTTTGCTGCTGCCATTTTCTTCAGGCTCTTCTCTCTACCAACGACACTCGCGGGGACAAGATCGCCCACAGGCGGAGTCGACCGGTAAAGGAGTTAAATGGAGACAGCGGCGACTGCAGGTCAGACGGAGATACTGCAGAATGTTTATTTTGTTTTTAAACATGCGATAATTTGTTATTTATTGATTAGCTTTACTGCTTTTTTAATGTTCAGAAAAGAAGCAGCTTTTAAAAGGTTTAGTAATTTATATCCTTTTAATACTGGTTTACTGTGAACCTAGTTGGTGTAACCTGCAAACTAAAGGGACGTGTGTTCCAATGGTATTACAATCAGTATATTATAGTAGTTAGTTTTCACTTCAACATTTTTGTTTCCCCCTGACAGGTTTGGTTTCAAAGTCAGCGATTCACCAATATGTTATCGAAGCTCGGGACATTTAAGGAGAGGTGATCAATAATCGATGCATGTTGAAACAGGCTGAACCGTAAACTGTACATTACCCATGCTGTGAAACTACATCTATGTAATTTTGGCACTAATGTCGATAAATGGCATAATACTGTAGGGTGCACGGGGAGAGGCAGCTAATGTGAGGTAATCACATACCCTCCTTGCAAGGTGTCAATGCAGAGGAGTCGGATTGGGTGGGTTTGTTCAGTGTTTCAGACTTTTAAAACCTTTTGAAGTCTATTTCCCTGTTGCCCAGGAATCACCGATGAAATGTTTAACTGATAACAAAAACGAACTCGTGAACCTACAACTTCTTCATCAGCGCATGTGCAAAGATCACAGTTTCTAGTGCTGGTATGCGAAAACTTCAGTGTTTGCAGTCAACAAAGAGCTGCAATATAGCAAAATACTTTATTTACTGTATATTTACTATGAGGTATTAACAATTATATTTTGCAGTACAAATGAAAATGTACTAAAATAGGCTACTGCATATGTTAATTATTAATATTACCATAATTAAGTGATGTAAATAAATTATATAATTCCAGAATTCATATTGTATAAACTTTTTCAATACAGTGTAATAAATAAATAAGTAAAACTGTGTTTTTATTTATTTGTGTGTATTTTGATCCCACACTGAACTGTCTAAATCCTGACTGGATTTTGTGTGTGGGTCCTAATGAAACTATGAGATATGCCTGCAAAAATAGCTTGTTATAAAATTAAGTTACTGTCTTATTTAACTAAATTATTTACTGTTTGATCACCAACATACCTAAAATATATTTAATTTTATTCGAAATTAAAACACAGGCACATTGCTAGTCTGCTTACTATGGACTGGGGTCCTTTATATGTTGTGTCGGCCATTCAATGGTCTGAACGTTGTCAAAGTATTTCGGTCTGTTATCATTTTCATATAATGAATGTTAAATACGTACAGAAATACGACATCTCTGTGTTATCTTAAAAAAAGTGAGTTTTATGACGAAGCCGAGCACCTCTTTGTATTTATGGCAGTAAAAAGTCACCTGCTTAGTAAATCTGTAGTTTTTAAAATGCTCAGATGCTTCATTTTCTTGTTACAAAATGTTGTCTTATTGATCAGTCGTAAAAAAATACAACTGAGTAAAATAATGAGTATTTTGAAATTAACATTTAGTTTTTTTTTTTTCAGTCAAAAATGCTGTATAGGAGTGATACAATTATTATAAATATTTACCTAGTATTACAGTTTTGAATGTTAAAGAAAATTAGCTCGATTTTTTTCCAAATTATTTTATCAAACAAAGCAATTAACGTCTTTTACTTAAAAAAAAAAGAAAGAAAAGAAAACACAAATACATATATGGCATTATTCGTTTCCTTCCTTTTGCACCAGACTCTTGAACACGATTTGGCCGTGAGCTTTGAGTAAACACGGTAGAGCGCACCAGGACTCGTTTCTGCTCAGAAGATGGACGTCGCTTACGTCTGCGAGTGGGAAAAGAGACCGAAAAGCAACCACTGCCCCTCCATTCCACTCGTGTGTGCCTGGTCCTGCAGGAACCTCGTTGCTTTCACCACCGACCTCAAAAACGAGGAGGAGAAAGGTGAGGAAAAGGGATATTTGTGTCGTTTTATTATTTAGGCACCCATATTTGGTAAATGCTAACAATGTAGAGATAACTGGTTTCACACACCCCGAACTGTGCAAATCTTGGACTACCTGCATATTAGGCAAGGCAATCCCAAACTAGCCCTGCCTGCTTTCATTCCTGATGATCATTCCTGTGCTTTTCAGACCTGACTCATATGATCCACATCATTGATACCGAGCACCCCTGGGACATCTACTCCATCAATTCAGGACACAATGAGGTCATCACGTGCCTGGAATGGGACCAGTCCGGTAAGGGGCAGAGGGGCAGCCAGCATGTACAGCGCACAGAATCAAGATACGTTCTCCACTTCAAACCAATTTAGGTTTTACACTAGTTTGTGACACAGATAGGTGTAGCGTATAGGCTAGATCACCCAACGCGTCTTCATAGAAGTGAGAGACAGCACCATCTAGCATTCTGCCACCAATGCGAGTTTTCTTTTAGTTTGCTGCAATACACTGCTGTGCACAAGGTGGTGCTGAGGCTATAGAAAGGCAAAACATATAAAGGCACTGGCTGATAAAGACTGCATTAGCATCATTGCAAACAACATAAGAGTACCCTGACCCTAACACTCGATATATCACGGGTGTCGGGGTCCAATATAAATCAGCTATATATCGAGGGCTGCTATATAGCGAGAGACCCATAGAAAAACAAATAGGCTAACAAATACTCTACGACCACTCCCTCAGTTTATTGGGGGCCAATATAAATACAATGCCTCAGGTCCAATATAAATCCTCTACGCAACCCGCTTTTTCTCATTTTTCGTATAAAAAGCAGCACACCATTTTAATTCGTAATTGATTCTCAAACCTCAATTTAAGCCTCCAATTAATTTCATGAGTCTTCCTTTCCTTTCTTAACTGCACAAACCCGCTGCATTGAAAGAATACCTTGCCAGCTTAGGAGGCTTGTTGCTAGGGAGCTGACGTCACTGCCCTATGACTTTTACTAGTGCATTGGTGCCACAAGTGAACACCTCCTTGGCTAAAATAAATCTCTTCAGCAAGTCGATATTTTATTTGCTTTGTGTTAATTTGTTATTGTATAATGCGTGTGTATATGATAACAATACAATATTAACTCTTTGTTTTTAATTGTTTTGTGTGTTTTTGTTTGTGGTGTGCAGTACAAAATAAAACGAACAGTATTTCAAAGTGAAATTGCCTATGTATATTGCAGCTAAGGCATGCACAGTTAGACTAAAAATGGGGAGCCAACTCCAGGACTGCGATATATTTGAATCCGCAGTATAGAGGGGCAGTATAACAAGGGGTGGGTGCATCACTCCCCCTGCAGTACAAACTGTTTGGCAGTCTTATTCCTTACCTGAATATCTCGGCCACTGTCAAGAGTTGACAGTGTTCCAGGAATTGTGAGTCAGACTGTGTTTGCCGGGTTCCAGGCTCGCGACTGCTCTCTGCTGACGCGGACGGGCAGATTAAATGCTGGGGGATGGCAGAGCACTTGGTGAACGGCTGGGAGAGTTCCCTGGGGAGTGCTGTGGAGGGAGACCCCATCGTCGCCCTGTCCTGGCTGCACAACGGGGTCAAACTGGCCCTGCATGTCGAGAAGGTAGGGCGAGTTAGATACAAGGACTGTCACCCAAAGTACATAGAAATTGGTACCTGGCTGATCAAGATGAAAACTTTACCCCTTGTCAAAACTATGCGAATGTAGGTGTTAGCCTTAGGGTTTACATTGGATTATGTGTAGAGCGTAGGTCAAGTATTTAATATTCCTTCACAGTTTTTTTCATATATGATTAAAAGCTGTAGACATAAAGTATACAAGTACACATCATTTCTTATGATAGCTTTTCTGATTAGTTACAGACTTTCCCAATAGGTTTAAATGTGTGATGGTAAGTGGGAAATAGCAACGAAGTTGGCTGCCTCTTTGAAAGTCTCCTTCACCCCAGTCAGGCTCATCGAATTTCGGGGAGAAGTTTTCGCGGGTGAAGTTCTCTCCGTCTCTGACTCTGTTCGGAGGGAAGCCGATGGAGGGCTGGATGGCGGTGACGGTGAGTGGGCTGGTGTCCGTGTCTCTGCTCAAGCCCAACGGCACGCTCCTGACTGCCAGCGAGAGCCTGTGCCGACTGCGGGGCCGCGTGGCGCTGGCGGACATCGCCTTCACGGGAGGGGGGAACATTGTGGTGGCGGCCACCGACGGCAGCAGCTCCTCCCCGGTGCAGTTCTACAAGGTGTGCGTGGGGGTGGTGAACGAGAAGTGCCGCATTGACACAGAGCTCCTGCCCTCTCTCTTCATGCGCTGCACCACAGACCCGGCACGCAAGGACAAGTACCCCGCAGTCACACACCTCAAATTCCTCACAAGGGAGAACTCTGAGCAGGTACAGGCAAAATTATTTTACTGTGATACTGTACTAATCAATTAAAGAATACTTGAATATCCATTCACGTTTTGAAAGTCACTTTATTCCTGGATACAGTGCTGGAAACCACCAGGCCATGCTGGCTTTCCAGTTCTATTTTATCCAAAGTAATTTGTGATTAATTAGAGAGATTTTTGTAACTTTGTGCTCTGCGCTGAAATATACATCCACTGTGTAACTTCCCTGCTAATCAATCTTGAATTCTGTTATTCCTCACATGCTGTGTGTTGCAGGTGCTGCTCTGTGCCTCCAGCCAGCTGGGCAGTATTGTGGAGTGCTGGTCCCTGAGGAAGGAAGGACTCCCGGTCAACAATATATTCCAACACCGCTCCCCAGTAGGTAGGTCCAAAGGCTTCCTCTAACCCTTAGCCTTTTCAGTGTGTTTGACAAGAGGTCTTTTTTGAATCTAACCCACCCCTCTTCCTTCACTCTCCCTGTCCCGCAGTGGGAGAGAAACAGCCTATGATCCTCAAGTGGAGAATCCTGTCAGCCACCAGCGATCTGGACCGTGTTTCAGCCGTGGCGCTGCCCAAACTGCCCATTTCCATCTCCAACACTGACCTCAAAGTGGCCAGCGACACCAAGTTCTGTCCAGGCCTCGGTATGCACCCAGAACACCACAAGTTCCCCTGCCCTGCCTCTGGGGTTCAGACGTGCTTGTCGAGCGAAAGGGCTCATTCCGGTTATCCTTACAGATAGACTCGCACACACTTCCTTTTAGACAGATTCCCCGTTTTGCCTTCTCTGTGTGTTCAGTTAAGTGTCTATGGAAAAGACTTGATTAAATATGAAATCAATTACTTTGCACACATCCTGCTGCTACAGATGACAATGGTTTAACTTAGACCTGTCCAACTGACAGTTCACTGAGCTACCCAATATGATTTAGAGGTAATGTGCTCTAAGTGAAAAGACCACAAGGTTGATCAATAGACTTCGGTAGAAGAAAGTACAGTAAAAATGCAGCTGGTTAAACCTTTTTTTTTTTTTTTAATATCTTTGCCGCTATTCAGTCAGATTTTTAGTAAACTGAAACGTATCTTAAGTTTTTTAACTTAAGTAACTTTTTTTTTCTGTAAGTGTGTTTAATACGTGTAAATCATTGAAACTCTAAATGGTTCCCGTCCCGATGAGGGGCTGTATGTGCTGTCAGGTCTGTGCCTTGTCTGATGGATGTGTGGCGTGTGCTTTGCGCTCGCAGGGCTGGCCCTGGCGTTTCACGATGGCAGTATTCACATCGTGCACCGCCTGTCTCTGCAGACCATGGGTGTGTTCTACGGCAGCTCAGCCTCCTCTCAGCGCGGCTCCGAAGAGCCGGCCATCAAGAGGCAGCGCCCCGCCGGTACTGCCACCCACTTCAAGGCTCTGCAGCTCTCCTGGACCTCCCTGGCTCTCGTGGGCGTCGACAACCACGGCAAGGTGGGCACAAAAAAAAAGTGTCATTAAACTCTTCATTGCTAAAACATTGCTCACCATTTAGTAAGCAATACAGAATATCCTGAGGTATTGTTAAACAATTAGAGAATTGTCAGGTTTTTTTTGTACATTTTCTTAATATTTGTTGCTGTTTGCATTTGTTTTGAGTTGGATTGTTGTCATTTTCTCTTAATCTGCCTTTACCTGGCTCTGAGCTGCTCTGGAGACTCCAAGTGCCGGCACAGAACAGCTTTCCTCATTCAATTAAAATCATGTGCCAATGTAACATCTCCACTCTACTAGCATGAGTCACATGATTTGAGTGGCAATGCAAAGGCCAGGTAAAGACAAATTTAGTGAAAAATAAAAGTAACTCCATATGGGAGC